>NC_091989.1:61773109-62005609 GCF_044704955.1 Pristiophorus japonicus | reverse complement strand
TTGCATTTATGCAGTGTCTTTCATGATGCCCCAAAACGCTTTAAAGCCAATGAAGTGTTTTTGAAGTGCAGTCCCTGTTGTAATGTAGGAAATGCAGCAGCCAATTTGTGCACAGCAAGGTCCCCAAAAAAACAGCAAAGAGATAATGAACAGATAATCTATTTTTAATGATGTTGGTTGAGGGATAAATATTGGCCAGGACACCGGAGAGAGCTCCCCTGCTTTTCTTCCAAATAATGCCGTGGGATTTTTTACGTCCACTTGAGAATAAACGGGTTTGATGTCTCATCCGAAAGACAGCACCTCTGGCAGCACTCCCTTAGTACAGTACTGCCAGCCTAGATTATGTGCTCAAGTCTCTTGAGTGCAATTTGAACCCACGACCTTCTGAGACGGCAGTCTCAAATCATAGGGATGTGCTCATTTACATAATAGGGGGCAAGCTCCTGTACTGGGACCGTCATTATTGGACTGCTCTCCTGGCAGACCCAGCAGGATTTTGGAGTCGCACACCATGGAATTCACTTGGTTCCACTCTTGACTAACTATTCGTAGCCATAGCATCTGCTGAAATGGAATGATAGGAGATGGTTTATCACCTATATACATAACTAGTCTCAAATGGTCCTGCCCTGTTCTTGTGTAGCTCATCCTTCCTGAACCAACCTGATTTTTCTTAAAATAGTTCTAATTACCCAGAAAGCCAGCACCAACTTCTCTCTACAAACTGGCCAGCCATTCATTAACATCATCGCTCTCAATAAGACTATTTACCTCGCCCAAAGACCCGAGGTAAACCAGAAAACCAAACTTTTTAAGCATTTAACTTTCAAATTCAGAGCAATGTGCCTGAAACTACCCTTGAGTACTTCAGACTGTATTCTCCCTATGTGATTACCTCTCAAAAACTGTCATGGAGCAACATTACCACCACCTCTCTTGCTCTCCTTACTGGCCCATTAACTCGTGTTGCCACATCCACCGCTTTAGCCCTGTCTTCTTTATCTTGATCATAACAGTGGGTATCTCAACAATGATTATTGCTATAATCTCCCTAATAATCTACATGGTCTTTCCACTTGTTTCTCTTAATTTTGCCCTCATTCTGGTCACCACGGCATAGGGCAGTCAGTCAGGGATTGAGGTACAAAGTGGAGGCAGTACTACGAGCCACTCCGCTTTTTCACAGTGTTAGAGGTTTGAGTTCTGGGAAGAGACCAAAGAAACGTAGGCCTTTCAGCCTTGAAAGGAGGCATCTGAGGGGGGGAAAAAAAAGGTCGGATGATGATCCAGAGATGCTGATTTTGTTGAATGTTATGGGAAAGGCAAATCTGGAAAATTACTTCAAGCTAAATTGTGGGAATGCGGTCACAGGTTCAATCTAGTGAAAGGCAAATTTTGAATTGATTTCAGGAAAGTCTTCTTCAAACAAAGAATGATCAACACTTGAAGTAAGCTTCCAGAGAGAACTATTCAGCCCAAAAAAGCTGGAAATATTGAAGAAAGAACGGAGGACTGGATTGATGAAGTAAGATGGGCCAAATGGACCTCCTCATGTGTAACTATCTTGTAATCTAGTCATCTTCCAAAATAACACCCTTTGTGTTACCCAATTGCAAAGCTGCATTCAGCCCATTTTCCACTGAAACCTATGATATCCTCCATCATTGCGTCCAGCTATGATTTGAATGACTCCAGAATTTTTTTCTGACAGCAACCTGCCGAGAGACCATTCTAGATCAAAATCACTCTGCAAAGAAGTGCTTCCGGACATCAGTCCTGAAGTTGCCTATTACCCCTTTGTCCCTTGTCCCTGCAGTCGTGGATAATTTGTAATCGTGTTCAGGATTAACCAAAGGAAGGAAAGTTCACTATAGTCACAGTCACATAGGATCGAATTTATAACTTTGGTTAGGGCTGTCTCAGAGCTGGAAACCTGATTGGAGAGACTCAAAGATGGAGTTTCAGAAATGGTGGGTGCAGATTCGGAAGGCAACAACATGTTCAAATACTTTTGAGAGGAGAGTGGAGTTGAGGGTGGAATGGTCGGTTGCAAGGACCGAGGGGGTTTAGAGTGGGTTTTTTGATGATGAGAGTGATAACAGCAGTTTTGAAAGGGAGGGTGACCGTACCTGAGGAGCACAAACAATTTACCATGTCAACTGACATGGGGCCAGGAAGAAATGTTCGGTGGTCGGCTATTTAGAGAGAATGGGTTCAAGAGAGCAGGAGGTGGTCTGTGAGCAAGATGAGCTCAGAGATGACATGAGGAAAAAATAGGAGAGAAACTAGAGAAAGACACGCTTTCAGGGTAAGAGTGGAGTTAGAGTCTCTGGCCAACATCCCCAGCATTGTGCGTGGTCAATGCTTTGATCAGCTCCAATGGACGGGCCACGTAGTCCGCATGTCTGATACAAGACTCCTGAAACAGACACTCGACTCCGAGCTCCACCACAGCAAGCGAGCCCCAGGAGAGCGCAGAAAATGCTTCAAGGACACCCTCAAAGCCTCCCTGAAAAAATGGAGCATTCCCACCGACTCTTGTGAATCCCTGGCCCAAGACTGCTCAAGTGGAGACGAAGCATTCGGGAAGGCGTCGAACACTTCGAGTCTCTTCGTCGGGCGCACGCGGTAGTCAAGTACAAACAGCAGAACGAGCGTACGTCAACCCAAGCACCCCACCCACCCATCCCTTCAACCACTACCTGCCCCACCTGTGACAGAGTCTGTAGATCCCCCATTGTACTCATCAGCCACCTTGGAACTCGTGTTAGTGTGGAAGCAAGTCATCCTCGACTCCGAGGGACCGCCTAAGAAGACGAGAGTGGTGGGGGGGAATGTCTAGAATGGAAGAGAGTAAAAGTTTTGTTGAGGACCTGCATCAAAGGTGGAGGCGAGGGAATGGTTGAGCAAATTGACTGCTGCAGAAGTGCCGTTGCGAATGGAGAGCCAAAGAACAGTTAGTTGAGAGTTTGAAGTGCAGTTGTAAGTGACTTTGGGAAGGAGGTTTTTTTACAGGGGTGGAAACGAAAGAAAGTGGGATTGAAAGCAACTAGGAGAATGTGGATGGTGAGGGGTACACAAGAAATGGTTGGAGATGTCTTTGTCTGCAATTGGGAACAAGTGAGTCAAGAGTTTATTAGATATTGGGCAGTAAAGATGCTCTGTAGCTCATAGAAGACATGAGCTCTGATTCTGTGAGTGACCAGTGACACTGAACCTGAGAGAATATCTGCTGTAGACCCATAAATATGTAATAGTACTCGTCAACTTCGTTCTAATGATCAGTTTCATTTTATTCCGTCAGTTACTGATGTAAAACTAATAGGTCTATATTTAACTGTACTTATCACCTTTCCTGAATATAAGTCTCACATTGGCTTTTATCGTATCCAAGGGGACCTCCCCTGTATTCATTGACTGCCTTATTATGACTGTCAGTTCTTCACAGATTTCATCCCTCATATCACTTAGCATCGTCAGACATAGCATCCATTCCTGGGAATATTTTGGTTTTAAGCGTGTCTAGGTGATTTCAAAGACAATAGTTGTACATAGAATTGCATGGAATGTATAGCATGGAAACAGGCCATTTGGCCCAATTGGTCCATGCTGGTGTTTATGCTCCACTCGAGCCTCCTCCCATCCTTCTCATCTAACCCTATCAACATAAATTTCTACTCCTTTCTCCCTCGTGTTTATCTGGCTTCCCCTTAAATGCATCTATCCTATTTGCCTCAACCACTCCTTGTGGTAGTGAATTCCACATTCTAACCACTCTCCGGGTAAAGAGGTTTCTCCTGAATTCCCTATTGGATTTATTGGTGACTATCATATATTTTTGGCCCCTAGTTTTGGTCTCCCCCAAAAGTGGAAACATCTTCTCCGTCAAACTATCAAACCCTTTCATAATTTTAAAGACCCTTCTCTGATCGGTGACATGCTAGTGTCTTCGCGAGTGAATATTTCCAGAAAATAGATCATTCAGCATGTTAATTATTTTTAGTTTATTCTCCGTTTTAACCTTGATACTATCCTTAAGAGATCTTCCTCTTGATAAACCTTTTGCTGTTCCAATACAAGAAGAATTTCCCACTCTTGTGTTTGACTTCTACAGCTATGTGCATTTCTAGTTCCCTCTTTCCCACTTTAATAGTCTATTTTTACATTTCTGGAGGTATTCTTTATACTTCCCAGTGGTTTTCCTCACTTTTTCACTTCATGGGCTTTATAAAAGTTGTTCTTTTGTTAATCAACTTAGGGTGCATTTGTTCAATGTGTGCCTAGTACTCATTGCATTTATCCTGCATTCTTCGTAATATGCCTTTTAAAGGAATTCCATTTCCCTCACCTGAAGTTCTCTTCCCACAGGAACAAATGTTGTAAGTGGAAACCTCATAACTAGCTCCAAAAGTGCAAACTGTATTCCTTGAGAGTTTATTCCAGAACATGGTCAATTCTAATTCTCTCAATAACTGAACTACTTCTGCAATGCTGACATCTACAAAGGAAAGAAATGCAGCCATATTTTAAAAAATCTAGTGGTGACCTCCCCAACAATGTAAACACCCTGATAATTATCCATTAGATTTATTACCCATTAGCTCAAATCCTTCCTCTTGACAAATTGGAAAGATTGACCGAGCGGCAAGACCAAAAATGAAGAAGAATTTGTATAGCGGGTATATGTATCAGGAAAGGATGAACAGGTCTCTTTTCTCTTGAAAAAAAGAAGGCTGAGAGGTGACCTATTAGAGGTCTTTAAAATTATGAAAGGTTTTGATAGAATCGATACAGAGTGAATGTTTCCACTTTGGGGAAGAGCATAACTAGAGGCCATCAATATAAGATAGTCACCAAGCAATCCAATAGGGAATTCAAAAGAAACTTCTTTACCCAAAAAGTGATGAAAATGTGGAATTTGCTACCACAGGGATTGGTTAAAGCGAATAGAGTAGATGCATTTAAGGGGAGGTTAGACAAGCATATGGGGGAGGGTGGAATAGAGGGTTATGCTGATCGATTTGGATGCGGAAAGACGGGGGAGGGGGACTCGAGTGGGACATAAACGATGTAATGGACTGGTTGGGCCGAATAGCCTGTTTCTGTGCCGTATATCCTATGTAATTTTGTTGGTATCAGCAAAGATTCTCCTCAATGTTGTTCATGTTTCTTGTGGGGTCTATCAAACATGGCGCTAACATAACTTCGGAACCGCCACACTCCTGAATTGGTAGCTTACTATTGCTGACTAAGTGATTTGTTTCCCTTGATCGAAGCCTGAATGCATCTTCCAGAATCTTTTCCAGAGTAGATAGTAACAATGGATAATAAGGGTAATTTTCTAAGTAAATGCAAGAAGCAGAGAGTCTCACTCCACCCCCCCCCCCCCCCCCCCCCCGCCATGTGGGAATATTACTTCTCCTTTAGATAGCCTGAAAAGGATGCTTCTGCTGAGTAAAGAAAAAATAGAAAAAACTTGCATTTATATAGCGCCTTTCATGTCCTCAAGACATCCCAAAGCACTTCACAGCCAGGATAGTACTTTTGAAGTATAGTCACTGTTGTAATGTAGGGATGAGGTAGATACCAGATAATACCCCAGAATTTGCTGGAGCAGGGAATTTCACAGTGTGTTCATTTTAGATTTTTTTTCCACACATTTCAGCTCGCCAAATTTTGTGCCGCAAATGACTGAAAATGCAAACTGATAACAGCGAGGTCAACCGAGCATCTTGGTGAACGACAGAACAAACTGTCGATCTACTTTACCAATGATCTTTAACAATAGAGAAAAAACAAAGGAACAACGGAGAAGGAAATAGGGTAAATTATAGTCAATTTAGGTATAGAAAGAGAAATAAAGTGTGGGAATGAAAGAGTGGATTAAGAGAGAAAAGAGACAGAACCTAAAACAAAGAAAAAAAAATTAAAATGTAAAATTTTAAAAACCTCCAAGAACAATTTAGTACCTGCTGGAATGAGACTCCACAGTTTCAATTGTTGAGTGGCATTGCATGAATATTAATCCTGTCCTTCAAAGGGTCCTTGCATCATAAATACCAGCCCTAACTTTCTGCGGCACGTTTAATTCAGTTTTACAGTGCAAATGCAGTAATTTCTTGAACTCACAAGGAAGTTGAGGGTGAGCTCCGGTTTTTCACGAAGCTAATCATTCAGCAATCTGTGGTGATTCAGAACTCGTTGGGTATCTCTGCCTTGCAACAAGTTGCTGGGTTATTTACACACTAATAATGGTGTGCACATTAAACTCACTGTTCTTTTTGAGGGATAACTTTTGGCCAGGGCAGTAGGGAGAACTCCTTTGAATAGTAACACAGCTGAGCCTCAGATTAACATCCAGCAGCTTTTACTACTGGCTTCGAGGAACTCATTCAGATAGTTAGTGTGTGCTTGAAGTTTTGATTTATGATGCCTCTGACTTGCAGTCCACAGTAAGTAGGTCAAAACAGAAAGAGTATATAGTTAGATGCTGTTCTGTGACTTAGCAAAGTTGTTTATCTGCTTAACTTGCTTAAATTTACAGATACTACAGTCCCAGCAGGGTGTGGTTCTCGCAGGGGCAGAGATTCGGGGCTATATTTTTATAGGCCGCCTTCCGACTGCCACTAGTTTCCAATGCAGCTCCCCGTTGAATCTACCCACTCGATGCTACTTTAAAATGTAGCTTAAAAAATAAAATTTTCCATTTTCCTGTGGCTTGAATTTGAATTGCATAATTTTCTTTCTTTTCTTTTTCCATTTTGTTGTGGTATCCACAAGTGTGTTTCACTCTGCCGCACTGAGGGCTGAAAATGAAGAGATCTTCAAACTGACAAGTTTGAAGCCATTTACAAAGGGCTTTTGTAGTCAGATCCCTCTTCACGTCTGCACTTGCAGGAGCCAGGAGGTCAGCTGTGAGTTGAGTGAAACAATTAAAATTAAAGTAAAACTACTTGGGAGTAGACCTTGACTTTGTGCGATAGTGTGAAACGCGTGATAGAGACTCAGCAGCACGATTTATATCTCTCCCCATTTTTTATTTCCATGGACTCCAATGTGAGAGATATAAATCGGGCTGCTGACTCGCTATCACCCATCTCACACTATTGTGCAAAGTTAAGACTTTTCCCCCTTCCTCAACAGCCTCTCCCCCACCCCGGCAACTCAGCCCCACTTGCGCTCCACCAATACAAGATTTATTTTGCATACAGGAGATGAGTTTAAATCCTAAGACTACTGCACCCTGTCTCTCTCGACATAAAGGACTACTGCTGTTCATCTAATGTATTCAAAGCAATGTAATATCACACTTACAGTCAGATGTACAGAACTCAAGTGATAAAAGTGTTTTTTTTCATTCCATACGGCAGCCAAGAAGAAGCTGAGAAGATATATTTTGGTGTGAGAATTTGTAGCTCGAGGATTGATTGATAGCAACTCTGTGACTCACTGGTAAATGAGTTGTATTTGGGGCTGAGACAGCATCATGACTTAGGTACTTAATCCCCTGCGCTGGGGATTTTCAAGATGGAGGCAGCTTGCTTCTTGAAAGTGGTGACAAGTGCCTCACATGGCCTAATCAGAAGTACTAAGCCACCTTTTGTGCTTGTAATAATCTTTTAAACTAAATAATATAACATCTGCTTTATTTGAAAATGGGAATCACCACACGGGGGTAGATCTGGACTTTGTGCGGCAGTGTAAAATGGGTGATTGGCGAATCGGTAGCCCGTTTCTCACATCTCCCGATTTTGTTTTATTTCCATGGACTCCAATGGGAGAGATGTAAATCGTGCTGCTGACTCACTACCATCCGTTTCTCACTATCGCACAAAGGCAAGCTCTACCCCAAATTGTTTTAAACTGAATACACCCTGGGAAAGGGTGGAACTGTTCAGATTATTCCACTAGTGAGCACATCCTTTGGCACTTGGAAATTTTTAGGACTATCGCAGTCAGGGTATTGCGCTGTCTGTCTTTTCTCTCTGTCCTTCATTTGTAAGACTGTGTGGGACTTTAAGACCTTGCTTGCCCCATTGGTAGACTGGATTCACACTCAACCTTGCTGTTCAACTGATCTTCATTGTAAAGCCCAGTGAAGTGCTGTAAACCATTTCACTGTCCAGTACACTACTATTTTTATCGTACACTACCTGCTAGTTAATGGGTATCCTTGTTACTGGTAACATTAATTTAAAAGTAAATATTTGCTTGGGGATGGGTTCATTTCCCTATACATTTAATTTGCTTGTTTAATGGCAAGAAATGGATAATGGTAATGTCTTGTTTGCTATCACGGTGTTCCCATTAAGAGGCTTTCACTGTACATTGTATATTTTAACAAAGTAGTAATGAATATTAATGAGGAAAGTAGGTACTATAAAATCTTTTTGCATTCACGTATAATTTGCTCTTCTCTCTTCCACATCTACCCATCTCCACGTATAGTCTGGGATGGGGTGGCAATGATCTACTAACGTTGATAGCTTCTAACCCTAATCTTCTTACACAGTGTTGATCAACAAGTTCCACAGAGTGTCATTATTTCCTTCCCAAGAGGAAGTCCAATTGAGATTCGCCGTGAGGAAACAAAAAGGTTTGTTATATACTCCTCGTGTTAACACGGGCAAATGTGTTCCCCCGTGCCATAACTCAAGCCCATAACTGTAACCGTACAAAGTGGGCATTGTAACCACAGCCCGATCAAGCCACTGAGAGTCAGTTTTTACATTTCTTATTCTAAATAGCAACTCTGTTATTAATGTATAAAGTGCTTCTAAATAGGAGTTTTCTGGTTATTTCTTTCCCCCCCAAGTAAAAATTTAAAAATGCAGAAGCCATTCTGAAATCTCAGCAAAGGATGTGTATCATAAACAGACATGTAAAGAACTCATTGAGTCTAAAATAAGGCAATTTATATGTAAATCGGCAATAAAGCAGAACTACTGAAAATGCATAAACCGTCCTATTATTGACACTACTGTTCCGAAACAGTTAAAAGCTTGATAATAATTCACATCAATTCTTTAATCATTTGCTTACCTACCTTTTATTTCTCAGTCTAGGCTACATTATGTTCTCGGTTGAATTGATTAATATTTCTGAGCAAGCTACCTTGGCATCTGATTTGGACAGGTAATTCTCTTATAGAGGTATTGCAATACCAAAGCTTGCTGTACAGCAAGATATTAACTGAAAGTAGAATATCATACATGCTGAAATTTCAGATTAAACTAGAATGCATTATTGATTGTGTAGTAATTTCGTTTCCTGAAAATAAGTGCCATTGGGTTATTTCCTTAATATGAATGATAATGCAATATCTCTGTGGACAGGAAATGAGGTTCCTTACTGCTGATGATGTGCAGTGTTATTTTGTCAAACATTTTCAAATTGCTTCCTTTTGTGTGTGTGGATGAGGGAGGTATACCAGGGTCTTTTCATTAGTTTACAATTGGAGATTTATTAGAATAGAACTCAACCGTAAATTTGCCCGGAGTATTGCTTTATTAGTGTGATGCGAATCTTTATTGGGCTGCCTTGGAACTCTATAAAATGCTGAGTTTTCTGTGTACAATGAATAGCGCTGGTATGCTGGTGCTTTAATAAATTGGTATTAAAATGTCCCATAAAAAAAATGCCCGACCAGGTAACTGTTTCACTACTGGAATGCACGGCAGTTACAGTGTCTCGCATTTTTGTCATTTTTCTTTACTGTCAAGTTAATCTTGTCGGGAAGGTTTAACAGAATGTAAAAATCAGCACTCTGATAATGAAATTCCAGCCACTTAATGGGCCTTAAAATTCCACAGGGGCCCAACATGCCGGTTTTGCGCCACTGAACTGGGACTTGGCGCCCGCCAATCCTCTGCCGCTCTGCTTCCACCATTATTTACGAGGTTGGATCATTTTAAATATCCATTGGCAATTCTGTAGCTCAAATCTCGTGTAAAGTCGAATTTTGATGGGGGAGGGTTTGGTTGACTAAAATAATGCTTGGCTCGGTGCGTTGATTGTTGAGTTGCTGCGCTGGATGGCTCGGTGGTGATTTTGCTCCACTTTAATAGAATGTTTTTCACTGGAGGATGCTGTCGAGGCAACCAAAGAAAGGAAAGGGTGTTCCCAGGGAGGGGAGTTGGGGGGCTTGGAGGGAGAGGGAGCGAGGAAGGGGGAGAGAGAGAGAGATTGTTGGGTCTCCATGGGAGGAAGCCACAACAATCGACGGGCCGAATGGTTACAGCACAGAATAAGACCATTATATGATTCTATGTGAAGAGAAGTGGCATTGGAACTGAGTGCCATCTTTCAAACCCCCAGAGCCTGCAGACCAGGGCCACAAGAAGTTCAATGACCTGATAAGAGTCAACAAGGTTACAGTAGTCACACTCCATTTTCTTTCTTGGGCACCACTATACAGTTCACCCTCTACAATTAATAGCTGCGTAAGTAACCCTTTAAACTGCTCTAAGGTGGTTATGGGAGCACTAACAGCATTTTACAGTGTGTGTCGCCATCTTCTTTAACTTGCATGCAGAGGCACTCTGCTGCAGTTGTGGTACATGCTGAGATTGGTGACACAGTGCAGGTAGCAGATGAATGGGTGCATACCAACACAGTCATCATGGTATCCCTGTGAAGCACCATACAGCCACAAGCTGCCACAACCTTCTCCATCATCTTAATCCCAAGGAGGTTATGCTCACCCTCTTTAACCCCTCCTTTCCTGCAAATCCATTCAACGGGGACCAGAGGATGAAGAAGAAAAGGAAGATGGTAATGAGGAGGAGCAGGAGAGAATGAAAAGCATTTTTTTTTTTTTTAATTACAGTGGTGATTTAGGACAAGGAGGAGGATGGTGAACGAGAAAATGTGGAGATCAAACCCACCCATAAGTCCCTGGACCAAGAGCCTCCATGTTCCTTGACCAAATCCCCTCGACATCCTCACTTGGGGATCTTTCCATGCACTGCCTCAGATACTTTGACCTGGGGGGAATTAGACAGTGAGGATGTGGGACCTGGTGATTCATAGAGCACAAAATGCTTGGAGGAATGAGTGAGAATGTGCCATCTTCCAGTTGGAAGCTGAGGCGAAGACTGCCCAGGGCTTGATGGACCCAGATCTCATGCACTCACCTGAAAAATGGATGTTTAAGGAAGATCTCGCCTACATGCAGGCTCTGAGGTCAGTCTCCAAGGATGTCTACTTACTGACAGCTGTAAATCTGGAGTCTATAGCCTTCATTTTCAGCAACACCAGGGAAGCTTTTTCTTTGTTGCAGGAATAAATGGAGCGTGTGCCAGCTCCATTGGAAACTGCAACCACCCTCTGCCTCCACCTCCCACATCAAGTAGCCAGGGACCAGCCAGTGCCTCCTGCTCCAGGGAAGCTCCAGGGAAGCAGCTCTGGTGGCAGTAGGGAACAGATTAGACAGCATCCTGAATACTGGCTTCCAGTCTATCCCAGGGCCGGGGATGTAGGTTGCTATTCCTCAAGGCTCTTGGGATCAGTTAGCTGCCATTAGAGCTGCCCATTTGCTGATCAGTTTGGACACAGATTCTGAGCCCAGTGGGATGGCAGCAGCTGGAAGCGGCCGACTAAGGCAGCTGTATCTCGGGTCAGCAGTGCGTGCAAGCCATTCGGGTCTTCCCCCTCAGAGCACCACTTGACTGATACGTAGGAGATGACGCCAGCACCAGTGATGAGGCCAGCAGTGGATCCCTCCCAGGAGCAAGCTACCATGAGAGGAAGGCCACCCCATCGGTCCCACGAGCCATTTGTAGCACAAAAGCAGCCAAACGCCTCTCGTGATATCGGCCGGGTTGTACCTCAAAAAAGACCTGGGATGGGAGAAAGAAAACCATGTTTAGACACCTGCAAAAGCATTGTGTCAAAAAAGAGTAGGTTGACATTGATTCACTTTGGAGTTTGTTCTATTAAAACCAAATGTGCACTTAGGACATGCTTTGCGCTTCATAGATGTTGCCATGTGTGTTAACCCTAACCCTAACGATGTTATGTATGTAACCAGTATTATACCGCCACCAGAGGGGGTACCTGTTGGAGTCCCAAGGGATCCCTGCATCCCTTGGGAGCATTGTATATAAGCAGGTCTCCCATGCTGTACCAACACTCTGGAGTTGGAATAAAGGAGCTAAGGTCAAACTTATTCATGTCTACAGTACTCCGTTACATTAACATATTATCACATAACAACTGGCGACAAGGTAATGAACCATCACGTGAAAATGCAGAGAACTGTTGGTATCCTGGAGAAATTCTCAGAAGGCGACAATTGGGAGGCCTTCGTGGAGCGACTCGACCGATACTTCATAGCCAACGAGCTGGAAGGGGATGAGAACACTGCCAAACGAAGGGCGATCCTCCTCGCCATCTGCAGGGCAACAACCTATGGCCTCATGAAGAACCTTTTTTGCTCCGGTGAAACCAACAACCAAATCATATGAAGAACTGTTTGCGCTGGTCCAGGAGCACCTAAATCCGAAGGAGTGTTCTGATGGCAAGGTATCGGTTGTATACATGTCAACGGTCTGAAGGCCAGGAAGTGGCGAGCTAAGTCACCAAACTAAGGCGCCTTGCAGGACATTGTGAATTTGATGGATTCCTGGAACAAATGCTAAGAGACTTTTTTGGGCTTGGCATTGGCCATGAGATTATCCTTTGCAAACTATTGACTATTGAAACACCGAACCTGAGCAAAGTCATAACAATAGCCCAGGCATTTATGTCCACCAGCGATGACACCAAACAAATTTCACAGCATAGAGGTTTCAGCAAGTACTGTACACACAGTAACGTTGTTTTCAGGCAGGAATGCACATGGCACAACATACACGCCTGCAACTGCATGACCTCCGATGACCCAGAGTCTGTCATCAAACGTTAATGCGAAGCAGTTAACACCTTGTTGGCACGGTGGAGGTGATCATCGAGCCCATCAATGCTGCTTCAAATACTGTGTGCAAAGCCTGTGGAACAATGGGACACCTCCAGCGAACATGCAGATGAGCTGCAAAACCTGCAAACCACCACGTTGCAGAGGGAGATCGATCCATGGCGGATCAGACTGAACAAGAGACTCAAACCGAGGAGGCAGAAGTGTACAGGGTACACACCTTCACCACGAAATATCCACCGATCATGTTAAAAGTTGAATTGGTTGGAATTCCAGTATCCAGGGAAATGGACACGGGTGCGAGTCAGTCTATCATGAGCAAAAAGGCCTTTGACAGGCTGTGGTGCAACAAGATACACAGGTCCAAGCTGAGCCCTATTCTTACCAAGCTGAGAACTTACACCAAAGAGCTGACCCCTGTAATTGGCAGCACAACAGTAAAAGTCTCCTATGATGGAGCAGTGCACGAACTCCCACTATGGATGGTACCAGGAGATGGCCCCACACTGTTCAGCAGAAGCGCTCTCGTCCGTCGACGACGCCTTGTGCCCAGATTCTGAGCAAATTTCCGTCATTGTTTGAGCCAGGCATTGGATGTTTCCAGGGGGTGAAGGTGCAGATCCACTTGGTTCCTGGTACACGACCCATCCACCACAAGGCACGGGTGGTGCCATATATGATGCGAGAGAAAGTGGAGATCAAGCTGGACAGGCTGCAGCGAGAAGGCATCATCGTGCCGGTGGAGTTCAATGAATGGGCCAGTCCGATTGTTCCGGTCCTCAAGGGCGATGGCACGGTCAGAATTTGTGGGGATTATAAAGTAATGATTAACTGTTTTTCACTGCAGGTCCAGTACCCGCTACCCAAGGCAGACGAGAGACTCGAACCAAGGAGGCAGAAGTGTACAGGGTACACACCTTCACCACGAAATGTTCACCGAACATGTTAGGAGAAAAGACGTTCACTAAATTGGACCTGACCTCGGCCTGCATGACGCAGGAGCTGGCAGAATCTTCGAAAGGCCTCACCTGCATCAACACGTACAAAGGTCTGTTCATCTACAATAGATGCCCATTTGGGATTCGATCGGTCGCGGCTATTTTTCAAAGTTAAAGTCGGCTCCGTGCACCGTGGTTTTCCAGAACGACATATTGATCACAGGTCAAGACACCATCGAACACTTGAAGAACCTGGAAGAGATTCTATGTTGGCTAGATCGGGTGGGACGCTCGAAGTGTGTTTTCCTGGCGCCAGAGGTCAAATTCTTAGGGAGAAGAATTGCAGCAGACGGCATCAGACCCACCGACGCCAACAAGAACGCACCGAGTCCACAGAACATGACGGAGCTGCAGTCGTTCCTGGGACTCCAAGTATTTTGGTAATTTCCTACCTGGGTTGAGCACCTTGCTAGAACCTATACATGCCCTGCTACGTAAATGAGATGACTGGGTATGGGGGAAATCACAAGAGGCTGCTTTTGAGAAAGCCAGAAATCTGTTATGTTCCAACAAACTTCTTCTGTATAACCGATGTAAACGTTTAGTGCTAGCTTGCAATGCGTCTTCGTACAGGGTTGGATGTGTGTTACAACAAGCTAACGAATCAGGAACATTCAACTGGTCGCCTATGCATCCAGGAGTTTGTCCAAGGCCGAAAGGGCCTACAGCATGATTGAAAAAGAAGCTCTGGCATGTGTTTACAGGGTAAAAAAAAATGCACCAGTATCTGTTTGGTCTTAAGTTTGAGTTAGAAACTGAACATAAGCTGCTCATATCGCTATTCTCAGAGCGCAAAGGGATTAATACCAACGCCTCTGCTCGTATCCAAAGATGGGTGCTCACGCTATCTGCATATAACTATTTAATCCGCCGCAGGCCAGGCACAGAGAACTGCGCTGATGCTCTCAGTTGGCTACCATTGCCCACCACGGGGTGGAAATGGCACAGCCTGCAGACATGCTCTTGGCGACGAAAAGTCACCCGTTACGGCCCGCCAGATCGGGACCTGGACCAGCCAGGATCCTTTACTGTCCCTTGTTTTAAAAAAAAAACTATCCTCCATGGGAGCTGGTCCAGCGTCCAAGCGGAGATGCATGAAGAGATCAAGCCGTTCCAGCGGCACAAAGACAAAATGTCCATACAGGCGGACTGTCTTTTGTGGGGTAATCGCGTGGTTTTGCCTAAGAAAGGCAGGGAAACGCTCATACGCGACCTACACAGTACCTACCCAGGCATAGTAATGATGAAAACTATAGCCAGATCCCATGTGTGGTGGCCCGGCATCGACTCCAAGTTGGAGTCTTGCGTGCGCCAATGCAACACTTGTTCTCAACTGAGCAATGCACCCAGGGAGCCACTGCTAAGTTTGTGGTCATGGCCCTCCAAACCGTGGTCTAGGATCCACGTTGACTTTGCTGGCCTGTTTCTAGGCAAAATGTTTTTGATTGTTGTGGATGCTTATTCAAAATGGATTGAGTGTGTAATGATATCTGTAAGCACATCCACTGCTACCATCGAAAGGCTAAGTGCCATGTTCGCCACGCACGGCCTGCCTGATGTCCTTGTCAACGACAATGGGTCGTGCTTCACCAGTGCTGAATTCAAGGAATTCATGACCCGTAATGGGATCAGGCATGTCACATCTGCCCCATTCAAGCCCGCATCCAATGGCCAGGCAGAACATGCAGTCTAAACCATCAAGCAAAGCTTGAAAAGCGTGTTGGAAGGCTCTCTGCAGACTCGCCTGTCCCGAGTCCTGCTCAGCTACCACACCAGACCCCACTCGCTCATTGGGGCTCCCCCTGCCGAGCAGCTCATGAAAAGGGCGCTCAAAACAAGGCTCTCTCTTGTCCACCCTGATCTCCATGATCACATTGAGGACAGACGGCATCAACAAAGCATGTACCATGATTATGCAAATTTGTCACGCGATATTGAAGTCAATAACCCTGTATTTGTACTCAACTATGGACATGGTCCCAAATGGCTTGCTGGCACTGTCCTAGCCAAAGAAGGGAGTAGGGTGTTTCAGGTCAAACTCACAAATGGACTAACTTGCAGAAAGCATTTGGACCAAACCAAACTGCAATTCAGAGACAGCCACGAGCAACCTGAAGAGGACACCACCAACTTTGACCCTCTGACACATACACAAGTGGCAACCGACATCACGGTTGACCACGAAGCTGAACTCATCATGCCCAGCAAGGCCAGCTGCATAGCAGCCCAGCAAAGAACCAACCAACTCACCTACACCTACATTTGTACCGAGACGATCGACTAGGGAGTGAAAGGCCCCAGATCATCTCACCCTGTAAATAAGTATGCTATTGACTTTGGGAGGGAGTGATGTTATGTATGCAACCCTAGGTAAGCTGTATCGCACCGCCACCCGAGGACGTACCTGTTGGAGTCCCAAGCGATCCCAGCATCCCTTGGGAGCACTGTGTATATATGCAGGCCTCCCATGCTGTACCAACACTCTGAAATTGGAATAAAGGAACTAAGGTCACACTTACTCATGTCTACAGTACTCAGTTACATTACCTTATTATGAACAGAACAACCATCTCCCCTTACTTACAATCAAAACTTTAACCCCTTCCTCCATTTTAATAGGGTAATGCCAATCGACCAATTACACGGAGTGTCTAATGCCACCTACAAGGCGACACTCAAACACTAACTCACACAACCCTGTTTCAGGAGGTACCTGTACACCATGTCTGTCAGAGGTAGGGCACCAGAGAGGACCTGCCCAACTGCAGGGAGCTCATTGGCTATGAGGCCGTAGAGCTGCTCTAGCCATGGGGGATGGTGAGGTTGGGGGTGGGACAGTGCAGGTAGTAAGATAATGGGTGCACACCTACACAGGCAATGTATTAGGAGAAAGAACAAAAGATGGAAGCACGGGGTTTGAAATTGGTCTTCGACAATAGCACAAAAGGTGCCATTGTGAATCAGCAGTCTGTTTTACACAGTGTAAAATGGGGTGGCAATTCGCTTTCACCAAAAACCAATTTCACCCATAGGGTGTTAAGGAAAGAATAGGAGTTTGCTCTGTTAAAGCAGAATGTTCACATATGTAATATTTTTCTATTCATGGCGAATTAGTTCTATGGGAAGGACTGCACATATTTTGTGCTGATGTAATTAGCTGATTAAAACTTGCATGGTCATGTGGCACCAGAGAGATGTGCAGTGCTTGAATGGGCACTAGATTGAAGGATTTCTCATTTATTTGAAGGTGGGGGAGAAGGAGTTAAGGCAGGGGTGACAATAGTTGACCGTGTTAAACCGATGAGAACTCTTCATTTAGTTCTGTGTTGATGGCGCTTGCAGCAGTCACCTAAGGGGTCCTCCGAGTCACATTCATCCTGACACTCCCCTCCAATGTTGTACTGCCTCCAATGTGGCTAGAACGGCCTCTCCAGGAATGTCCACGTCCAGGCCTTTTTGTATGGTGCAGTTGTGCAGAGCACGGGGCTACAACTATGGGAGAAACACGATATGTAGCGTATAATGAAAATTCTCCTTACCGATCAAAACGGTGTAAGTACCACTTTAATACTCCATTGATCCGCTCAATGACTATTCTCGTAGAGACATGTGCCTCATTATAACTCTCCTTGGTTGCTGTCCTTGCAACTTTTAGGAGGGTCATTATCCATGGCAGCAGGGGTGCACAATATCACCCACAAGCCATCCGTTTGCATGATTTAAGGAGGGATATACTTGCATTGGAGGTAGTTCAAAGAAGGTTCACTAGGTTGATTCCTGAGATGAAGGGGTTATCTTATGAAGAAAGGTTGAGCAGGTTGGGTCTATACTCATTGGAGTTTAGAAGAATGAGAGATGATCTTATTGAAGCATATAAGACTCTGAGGGGGCTTGACAGGGTAGATGCAAAAAAGATGTTTCCCCTCGTGGTGGAATCCAGAACGAGGGGGCATAGTTTTAGAATAAAGGGCCGCCCATTTAAAATGGAGATGAGAAGGAATTTCTTCTCTCGGAGGGTCGTGAATCTTTGGCAGTCTCTACCCCAGAGAGCTGTGGAGGCTGGGTCATTGAATATATTTAAGGTGAAGATAGACAGATTTTTGAATGATAGAGGAGTCGAGGGTTATGGAGAGCAGGCGGGGAAGTGGAGTTGAGTCCAAGATCAGATCAGCCATGATCGTATTGAATGGTGGAGCAGGCTCGAGGGGCCAAATGGCCTACTTCTGCTCCTATTTCTTATGTTCTTATGATTTCTTCCTTGAAGAGCGGATTGAGGGCCAAACTCCAAAGGATAAATCCATCATGGCAACCTGCAGCAAATCTCGCATTGGCACAGCAGATTGTTTGTTTACTTTTTGTCGTAATCCAGAATCACACATGGCGAGTGGTACGCCTTTCTGCTCAGGAAGTTGAGGGGGTCGGTCACAGGATCCCACAAAGAAATGCGCATGCCATCTATTGCACCCTGTACCTCAGGAAAGCCAGAAATCTCATCAAATAGATGGTCCCACCTCACTGCTGTCTTGCCGTGATGCCAAACTGGATGAATTAGCCAGCTCGCTGTAAAGATGCATCAGTGACCTGATGACTACATGCCTCGATGGCTTCCTGGCTGATATTGCATAGATCCCCCATGGCTCCCTGAAATGATGCAATGACATAAAAGTTAAGTGTAGTCGTGGCTTCATAGCCAGAAACAACTCACCGGGGAAATGACCATAGCTGCACATCGTCGTGCAGCACAGCTCCCTTGTTCCGTCTTTTGTGTAAGTGCTCTTACAACAGAGCCCGTCACTGAAGTCTTCGTAGGACAAGTATTATTTATTTATTTTGGGGAGTGAGGGAAACATACCTTCACGGGCTGCCTCACTCTTCTTTCCTCCTTCTCCTCCTCCATTTATAATGGCAAACAAAGGCCTAGTTCCCAGAACCAATCACTCTGGGAAGGGGCAAAATTGTCCCGGGGGTGTGGTACAGACCCACAGGTAGTCAGAAGCCGGTCTTGCACTCTCCAGGGGCAAAGTTAAAAAGAGAAATCCCTCTTTAAAAACTCATTCTAAGTTCCAGCAATCTGGAAATAATTTCTGCACTTTTCAGATTCTAATGTTTCTCCCTTCTGCCAGTCTCGGCTGATCCCGGCAACAGGTGCTCCTTCTAAGTGACCCCCTGATGCATAATGAAAGGAGTTTCTGGAATCTTGGTGTGACAGTACCACTGACCCGACCCCGCCCCCCGCCCCCCCCCAGTAGACCTCTGTGGACTAGGGGAGCAGGTCGCTGGGAAAGACGAAACGTCCGCCGCTAACTGGGATGTATTGATTTTGTGCGGAGGCCCGTGGGAATGGGTTCCGTCTGCCCCAATTTTGCTCTGCGATAGAAATCGAAAGAATATTTACAAATCTGGAAGACTAAAAATAACATGATGTTGTGTCAATTCTAAACGCCAGATATGAATTCGGGTCTATATGGTTTTTTGAAACAGTGTGTCCTATCTTTGAGAGTTATAAAAGGCATTTCACTGTGAAAACTGGCACCCAATAGGAAATGAGGATTTAAGAACATAAATAGGAACAGGAGTAGGCCATACGGCCCCTCAAGCCTGCTCCGCCATTCAATGAGTTGATGGCTGATCTGATCATGGACTCAGCTCCACTTCCCTGCCCGCTCCCTTATCCCCTTATCGTTTAAGAAACTGTCTATTTCTGTCTTAAATTTATTCAATGTCCCAGCTTCCACAGTTCTCTGAGGCAGTGAATTCCACAGATTTACAATCCTCTGAGAGAAGAAATTTCTCCTCATCTCTGTTTGAAATGGGCCCCTTATTCTAAGATCATGCCCTCTAGTTCTAGTCTCCATTAGTGGAAACATCCTCTCTGCATCCACCTAGTCAAGCCCCCTCATAATCTTATACGTTTCGATAAGACCACATCTCATTCTTCTGAATTCCAATAAGTAGAGGCCCAACCTACTCAACCTTTCATCCTAAGTCAACCCCCTCTTCCCCAGAATCAACCTAGTGAACCTTCTCTGAACTGCCTCCAAAGCAAGTATTTCCTTTCGTAAATATGGAAACCAAAACAGCATGCAGTATTCCAGGTGTGGCCTCACCAATACCTTGTATAGCTGTAGCAAGACTTCCCAGCTTTTATACTCCATCCCTTTTGCAATCAAGGCCAAGATTCCATTGGTCTTCCTGATCACTTGCTGTACCTGCATACTATCTGTTATATATGTAAACCTGTAAATATCTTGTTTATCCACCAGAGGGCTCATCCCCTGGGGTCCCAAGGGATCCCACAATCCCTTGGGAGCACAGGTACTTAATGAGGCCTCATAGGCTGGAGAGGCAATCTGGAGGCTGGTAATAAAAGACTAAGGTCACACTTTACTTTGAGCTTACAGTATCTAGTCAGACTCTTTATTCATACATAACAACAGGCGACGAGATACAGATGATGAACCCCACCGCAACGATGCAGAAAACAGTGGGCATCCTGGAGAAATTTTCGGAGGGAGATGATTGGGAAACCTTCGTGGAGCGACTCGGCCAATACTTCGTGGCTAACGAGCTGGAAGGAGAAGCGAATGCTGCCAAACAAAGGGCGATTCTCCTCACCGTTTGCAGGGCACCAACATGTGGCCTCATGAAAAATCTGCTTACCCCAGTGAAACCCACAGAGAAATCATACGATGATTTGTGCACACTGGTCCGGGAGTATCTTAACCCAAAGGAAAGCGTTCTGATGGCGAGGTACCGGTTCTACACCTACAAAAGGTCTGAAGGCCAGGAAGCGGCGAGCTATGTCGCTGAGCTAATGCTCAGAGACTTCTTTGTACTTGGCATTGGCCATGAAGTAATACTTCACAAACATTTGACTGTAGAGACCCCAACCTTGAGTAAAGCCACAGCGATAGCCCAGGCATTCATTGCCACCACTGACAATACTAAGCAAATCTCTCAGCACACGAGTGCTGCTACAAGTACTGTGAAGAAAGTAATGTTGTTTTCGAATCATAACATACAGGGCAGGCCTCACATGGCTGCAGCTGCACGTCCGCTGATGTCTCAGAGTCCACCATCAAGGGTGATGAATGCTAGGCCATTAACACCTTGTTGGTGCTGCGGGGGTGATCATTTCCATTCATGCCACTTCAAAGGATACATTTGCAAGGGCTGTGGAACAATGGGACACCTCCAACAAGTGTGCAGGCGAGCTGCAAAGCCTGTTAAACCTGCAAACCACCATGTTGCAGAGGAGGACAGATCCACGGAGGATCACGACGAACCAGAGCCTCAGACCGAGGAGGTAGAGGTACATGGGGTGCACACATTTACCACAAAGTGTCCCCCGATAAGGTTGTATTAAATGGAGACCCGGTGTCAATGGAGCTGGACATGGGCGCGAGCCAGTCCATTTTGAGCAAAAAGACTTTTGATAAATTGTGGTGCAGAAAGGCCTCAAGGCCAGTCCTGACTCCCATTCACACTAAACTGAGAACTTACACAAAGGAACTGATTCCTGTAATCGGCAGTGCTACTGTAAAGGTCTCCTACAATGGAGCGGTGCACAAGTTACCACTCTGGGTGGTACCGGGCGATGGCCCCACGCTGCTCGGCAGGAGCTGGGGCTGGAAGATACGCTGGTACAGGGACAACGTCCGAGCTCTCTCGTCCATTGACGACACTTGTGTGCCCAGGTCCTCAACAATTTTCCCTCGCTGTTCAAACCAGACATCGGGAAGTTCCAAGGAGCAAAAGTGCAGATCCACCTAATTCCGGGGGCGCGACCCATCCATCACAAGGCGAGTGCAGTACCGTACATGATGAGAGAGAGAGAGGGTAGAGATCGAGCTAGACCGGCTGCAACGAGAGGACATCATTTTGCCGATCGAATTCAATGAGTGGGCCAGTCCGATTGTTCCAGTCCTCAAGGGAGACGGCACCGTCAGAATCTGTGGTGATTACAAAGTAACTATCAATCGTTTCTCCCTGCAGGATCACTACCCACTACGAAAGGCAGATGACCTTTTTGCGACGCTGGTGGGAGGAATGACGTTCACGAGCTGGACTTGACCTTAGCCTACATGACCCAGGAGCTGGAGGAATCATCAAAGGGCCTCACCTGCATCAACACGCACAAAGGTCTCTTCATTTACAATGGATGCCTGTTTGGGATTTGATCAGCCGTGGCGATATTCCAGAAAAACATGGAAAGTTTACTGAAGTCGGTCCCACGCACCGTGG
The DNA here is from genome assembly GCF_044704955.1 of Pristiophorus japonicus. Taxonomy (NCBI): domain Eukaryota; kingdom Metazoa; phylum Chordata; class Chondrichthyes; family Pristiophoridae; genus Pristiophorus; species Pristiophorus japonicus. Next base: position 61,983,448 of record NC_091989.1, on the reverse strand, counting down.
TCTTCCAGGACGACATCTTGGTTACAGGTCGGGACACAGTCGAGCATCTGCAGAATCTGGAGAAGGTTCTTAGTCGGCTTAATCGCGTGGGGCTCAGGTTAAAACACTCGAAGTGCGTTTTCCTGGTGCCTGAAGTGGAGTTCCTGGGGAGAAGAATCACGGCGGACGGCATCAGGCCCACCGATTCAAAGCCGGAGGCAATCGAGAACGCACCGAGGTCACAGAACGTGATGGAGCTGCGGTCGTTTCCAGGACTTCTAAACTACTTTGGTAACTTCTTAGCGGGTCTCAGCACATTGTTAGAACCACTGCACTCCTTACTGCATAAGGGAGAGGAATGGGTATGGGGTAAAAGCCAAGAAAATGCCTTTGTAAAAGCTAGAATGCTGATATGCTCAAACAAATTGCTTGTGTTGTATGATCCATGTAAGCGTTTGGTACTAGCATGTGATGCGTTGTCGTACGGTGTCGGGTGTGTATTGCAACAAACTAATGAATCTGGGAAATTGCAACCGGTTGCTTATGCATCCAAAAGTCTGTCTAAGGCTGAGAGGACCTACAGCATGATTGAAAAAGAAGTGTTAGCATGTGTTTGCCGGGTAAAGAAAATGTATCAATATCTGTTTGGGCTCAAATTTGAATTGGAAACTGACCACAAGCCACTGATATCCCTCTTTTCGGAAAGTAAGGGGATAAATACGAATGCATCGGCCTGCATCCAGAGATGGGCGCTCATGTTGTCCGCATATAACTACGCCATCCGCCACAGGCCAGGCACAGAAAACTGTGCTGATGCTCTCAGTAGGCTGCCATTGCCCACCACGGGGGTGGAGATGGCTTAGCCCACAGATTTAGTCATGGTAATGGAAGCATTCGAGAGTGAGCAATCACCCGTTACCACCCGACCGATTAGAACCTAGACGAGCCAGGACCCCTTACTAAAGTCCTTAGTAAAAAAACAGTGTGCTTCACGGGAGCTGGTCCAACGTCCCATTAGAGATGCAGGAAGAAATAAAGCCGTACCAGTGGTGCAAAGATGAAATGTCTATACAGGCAGATTGCCTTCTGTGGGGTCATCAGGTAGTGGTACCAAAAAAGGGCCAGGGAAACTTTCATTAGTGACCTCCACCGTACCCATCCAGGCATTGTAATGATGAAAGCGATAGCCAGATCCCACGTGTGGTGGTCCGGTATCGATGCGGACTTACATTTGTGCATGCAGGACTCTAACACATGTTCATAGTTAAGCAATGCACCCAGGGAGGCGCCACTAAGTTTATGGTCTTGGCCCTCCAACTGTGGTCCAGGGTCCATGTCGACTATGCAGGCCCGTTCTTGGGAAAAATGTTCCTAGTGGTTGTAGATGCATACTCCAAATGGATTGAATGTGAGATAATTTCAGCAAGCATGTCTGCTGCCACCACTGAAAGCCTGCGGGCCATGTTTGCCACGCACGGCCTGCCTGATGTCCATGTGAGTGACAATGGGCCGTGTTTCACCAGTGCTGAGTTCAAAGAGTTCATGATCCGCAATGGGATCAAACATGTTACATCTGCCCCGTTCAAACTAGCATCCAATGGTCAGGCAGAGAGAGCAGTGCAAACAATCAAGCAGAGCTTGAAGAGGGTAATTGAAGGCTCACTGCAGACTCGCCTATCCCGAGTCCTGCTTAGTTACCGCATAAGACCCTACTCACTCACTGGGATTCCACCCGCTGAACTGCTCATGAAAAGGGCACTTAAGACAAGGCTCTTGTTAGTCCACTTTGATCTACACGAACAGGTAGAGAGCAGGCGGCTTCAACAAAGTACATATCATGATAGCGCAAATGTGTCACGCGAAATTGAGATTAATGATCCCGTATTTGTATTGAACTATGGACAAGGTCCCAAGTGGTTTCCCAGCACTGTTGTGGCCAACGAGGGGAGTAGGGTGTTTCGGGTCAAACTTTCAAATGGACTCATCTACAGGAAACATTTGGACCAAACCAAACTCAGATTCATGGACTATCCAGAGCAACCCACATTAGACCCTACCTTTTTTGATCCCCCAACACACACACTAGTGGCAACCGACACAGCGGTTGAATCCAAAGTAGAACCCATCACTTGCAGCAGCCCAGCAGGACTCACTACACCAGGCAGCCCAGCAGGGCCCAAGAAAAGACTCACCAAAACCAGCATTTGCACCGAGTCGATCAACCAGGGAAAGAAAGGCTCCAGATTGACTCACCTCGTAAATAGTTACACTATTGACTTTGGGTGTGGGGGGGGGTGGGTGCAGAGTGCTGTTATATATGCAAACCTGTAAATATCTTGTTTATCCACCAGAGGGCTCATCCCCTGGAGTCCCAAGGGCTTCCACCAACCCTTGGGAGCACAGGTACTTAAGGAGGCCTCACAGGCTGGAGAGGCACTCTGGAGCCTGTAATAAAAGACTAAGGTCACACTTTGAGCTCACAGTATCTAGTCAGACTCTTTATTCATACATAACACTATCCTTTTGTGTTTCATGCACAAGTACCCCCAGGTCCCGCTTTACTGCAGCACTTTGCAATCTTTCTCCATTTAAATAATAACTTGCTCTTTGATTTTTTTTTTCTGCCAAAGTGCATGACCTCACACTTTCCAACATTATACTCCATCTGCCAAGTTTTTGCCCACTCACTTAGCTTGTCTATGTCCTTTTGCAGATTTTTTGGGTCCCTCTCACACATTGCTTTTCCTCCCATCTTTGTATTGTCAGCAAACTTGGCTACGTTACACTCAGTCCCTTCTTCCAAGTCGTTAATATAGATTGTAAATAGTTGGGGGTCCCAGCACTGATCCCTGCGGCACTCCACTAGTTACTGGTTACCAACCAGAGGATGAATCATTTATGCCGACTTTCTGTTCTGTTAGTTGGCCAATCCTCTATCCATGCTAATGTATTACCCCTAACCCCATGAACTTTTATCTTGTGCAGTAATCTTTTATGTGGCACCTTGTTAAATGCCTTCTGGAAGTCCAAATACACCACATCCACTGGTTCCCCTTTATCCACCCTGTTCGTTACATCCTCAAAGAATTTCAGCAAATTTGTCAAACATGACGTCCATGTGTAATCATATTGCATTTTATGCTCTGCAGCAGAGACCTAAAGAGTAATTTACAAATCTGGAATATGATCATATTTTACTTCAAGACTGTGTGTTTATTGGAAGTGTTGAGAAGTAGAATCCCTACAACCTGTTTAAAAGCAATAAACAGGGGGTTTAAAGGTGATGAATTTGCTTAAGTGACTAAATATTCCTGACTTTCATTGTTGACATAACTGCTTAAACAAAACAATTCTCTGCCCTTTTTTCTTCTATAAAGATGAAAAGAAGCCAGAGCAAAATATAATTTGTCAAAGGCTGCTGAAGTACTCCTAGTTCTGGTTGGCTCGAGTAATCGTGACACACTAGCTTGTAGGGACTCCACTTCTCAACACTTCCAATCAACATGCAGTCCTGTAGTAAAATATGATCATATTCCAGATTTGTAAATTACTCTTTAGGTTTCTGTTGCATAGCATAAAATGCAATATGATTACACACTGGCGGCATTAAGAGTGAGATTCAAAACCCAGCCCTAATGGACTAATGCACTTTGGTGAAAGTCATTGGGAAAGCCTATCTCGTCAGTCAGAGAGACAGAAACCATCAGCGGTCCATTTCACACGCTGCTTAAATGTACCTCTTGATGATTCAACTTCGGAGTGTCGCAGATGGTATTAACAAGCCGTCCTGCTCTCTTCACCAAGCAGCAGTGTGTTGGGAGAGCAAGTCTGGAAGGAGGAAGTGATGCAAGTGCTCTTAATGAGACATAGCATTGAAGTAAATAGATGGCGCAGGCTCAATAACATTACTTTAAATAGCAACAATTTTCACAGCAGACTACAGGACACAGGTCAGAAGGCGACAGTTGTCTCTTCCATTGCAACAAACGCAAGACTTAAGAACCTGCACTAAAGAAAATAACTTCATTAAACTTTTCTACGATTTTTTGTGTTTCAAGCAATTGGTCAATGTGCAGGTGGACATGGTGAATCTTTTGAGGTTTGATAGTCATTTCCTTCTCAGAAACCCAGCACTCTCCAAAGGTGGCCATCTGAATCATTACAGCCGACAATGTGATGTGTGAAGTCAATGGTTGGTATTGGTTTACCAAAAACATAAAGGGAGATTTTCCCCAGCGTCACTTCTGACCCATCCTTCGAGTGTATTTCAAGGATGGGGGTATCTCCAGCCCATAACTTTCCATCCATTAATTCCACCTTTAAATAACCAAGTGGTAGAGTCTCTACTCTACAAATAACGAGTGCGCGTATAACCTGCCATCAGTTGTTATTTTCCGACAAGTTTCCTCTGCAGAGTTGACATCAGTTTTACATTCAGTGCTGTACCGAGGGAGTGCAGCATTGTCGGGAGTTGCCATGATGTGGATAAGACTTTGAACCCAAGGCCCCAGTTGCCTGTCCCAGTGCAAGTAAAAGATTCTAGGGCACTATTTGCTTTTCTTCAAAGAGCTCTCTTAACGTCCCTTGCCAACATGCCTCCTTCAACCAAAACAACCAAAAGCGATTTAACTGTTGATCTCATTTGCCATTTGTGGAGTCCTGCTATTTACACAATTGCTTGCTGTGCTTGCCTGCTATATAAATGTAGAGCCTTATTTTCTTGTGATATGGAGATGTTTTGTAAAATGACAGATCTTTGCACTGTTACCAAATCGATAGTAGAAGCAAGTAGGAGAAGCTATTAATATAAGACAGTTTGATGGTGTTGCTTTTGCAAGAATGTATTCATCATTATTGGACCAGTGGAATGGAGAGGGGGGGGGGAGTAAAATGGAGCAAGTGAGGGATAAAATGAACCAACACTGAATGCTCAATACAGGGTACTGGTTTGAAAGAGGTCAAGGAGATGTTTTAGAAGAGAGAGCGAGAGAGAGCATGATTGCATGTGTGACAAGCTGAAAAGGACAAGGACAGGGTAGGAATGAAGTAGCAGGAACTGGAGGAATAAAAGTGAGAGAGATGTATCCAGAGAGGATACACCACTTTGCTGAAAGAGACCATTAACCAGAGAGTATAAATAGAGATTGCAACCAATAAGTTGAAAGGCCATGAAAGCAGAAGATAATTAGCAGTAGGAAGCTGAAGCGGTGGTAGCACGTACAGCTCTGACACACAAGCCATCTCTGTACCTCCTGTCTGTAGTGTAGAAATACATGGAACAATGCTAACTTCAAGGTGTACTTGAAAAGTGAGCCATTTAGAATCTACTCAACCACTCTCAGACAATGGTTAGAAATCTAGCCCTCTTGTTTTAAGATGCCTTCAAAATCCTTTGCTTGAAATCCAATGTCAATGATGCAGTTTAAAAACCCTACAATACTGATGACTGAATCCCTCTAAATTCAGTTTGACCTCAATTCCATGGCATCTGATTTCCTTTTCTGTTTTGATTGGTTGCTATAGTAAGCAATTGAAAGACATTAAAATCTGTCACAGAAACTAAATAATGGATGATGAACACACCACAATGTGAGTTTATCACTTGATTTCATCTTGTGCCAAATATAATCTTTGCATTTATTACTTCCCACATACATAAGACTTCTTATTGCTTCAGGAATTGGTCTGCATTATAAAGCTGAATATGTCATTCAGTTACTGGTCCAAATTTAATTCCTTCCTATTTAAACTTTAAATATCCTTTTACCACATTTTGTAATCAATAAAAATACTTTTTTTCATGTTTGAGGAAGAAGTCTGTGATAGAGAAATGCTATCTGAGATTTTCCAATGAGTGTTATTTTAATTGGGCATGAGTCCATAAAATTAACAAGGATGAGTCCATTGCACCAAGAATAATCCCATGGCAGTTAAATCTGCAGTCATGTGCTCTCGGTGTGCAGTAGTGCTTCGGGAAGTACTGGCTCATATTGCCTGACTGTCTGTCAACAACGAATGGAAAATCAGGTGCTGTGGGCCCAAGATGTTTTGACGAGTGCTACCTGTGTGCGCCAGATTGCAGAGTGAACCCTCCAGACCCCATGCTATCAAATCCTCAGGGTAGCTTGAGGACCAAAGTGTGCATCATCATCATAGGCAGTCCCTCGAAATCGAGGAAGACTTGCTTTCACTCCAAAAATGAATTCTTAGGTGACTGAACAGTCCAATACGGGAATTACAGTCTCTGTCACAGGTGGGACAGAGAGTCGTCGAAGGAAAGAGTGGGTGGGACTGGTTTGCTGCACGCTCCTTCCAAAGAGTGCAATCCCATCATGGCCTCACTGGCCTTACTTTGTCCGGCAATTGTATTCATCTGAGGTAACATCCCTTTGTGAATTTGTTTGCATTTCAAAACTTACCGCTAAAAACTACTTTCAGATAGTGTTTGTTAGTCCCACAACAAATGCAATTAACTTGCTGCGATGCCATTTTCTCAAGACCTGGTGAGTGGACGACTGCTTTGCACTATATTGATGAAATGGAATTCAAAACAAGTGGAGCTCTTCCCTTATAAATTCAGTCCCATTTAGTCTTTGGTTCCTTGTCCTGTAACAGGGTGGCTACTGTGGAACAAAGAGCATCAAAGAGACAACTGCAAAAACATGCTCTTTGTTTAAACAAGAGTCAATTTTCTAATTGTGTGCTCCCAAAGATGGAACCCCATCTTCCGGGAGTGCATGTCTGGAAATTGCAAACAATCCATGATTTTTCATCGGTTCATGGATGTGTCTCTGCGCTGGGTGGACACAATCAGGAAAATTACCCTAATAAGAAATAGGAACAGGAGTAGGCTATTCGGCCCCTTGAGCCTGCTCCGCCATTCAATAAGATCCTGGCTGATCTGATCTTGGCCTCAACTCCACTTCCCTGCCCGCTCCCCATAACCCTTTATTCCCTTATTGTTCAAACATCTGTCTATCTCCACCTTAAATATATTCAATGACCCAGCCTCCACAGCTCTCTGGGGTAGAGAATTCCATAGATGTACGACCCTCTGAGAGAAGAAATTCTTCCTTGTTTCCATTTTAAATACCTGCACCTACAATCTAATAGCAAGGTTAAATTACAGGGTATAAGTTTAGTTCAGCTTGGAAGGCCACAGTCTGTTTAGCGTTCATCACTTTGGCCAAAGATGTCACAGTGGGATACTAAACTCTTACCATCCTATTCTTTATTCATGTTAACTGTATTGTCCTTACATATTACTATAAATTCAGACGAGGCACATTCTGCAGACAAGGTCTGTGACCCGAACCTTTATTCACAGGACCAAGAAGTGATGACCCTGCGTGGAACCTCCCTTTTTATATACCTGAATGACCAGATGAGAAGTGTCTCCCACAAGTTCACCCCCTGTGGTCAAGGTGTGCATTTCTTAGGTGTATACAGTATGCAGTATTGTTACATGAAGATTACAGTTACATGAAGGTTACATACATGACATCACCTCCCCACCAATGTCTTATAGGGTCAAAGATTAAGTCTTTCAGGCGGTCGACGCTCTCTCGTGGAGCGCTGCAGTTGGGGCTCTGGTTGTTGAGCCTTGGCATGTGACTCTGTCACCTGTGGTGATTCCGGCTTGTCCGGGCTGGCCGCAGGGACTGTGCATACTGCTGAATGTTCTTGTTGCTCGTTCACTGGCGGTGGTGTGGGCAACATCTCATGATCTTCCTCAGGTTCCTCAGTGTCCATGCTGAACCTTTTTTTTTAACTTGGTCCAGATGTTTGCGGCATATCTGTCCATTGGTAAGTCTGACCACTATGACCCTATTCCCTTCTTTGCCAATTACAGTACCCTCAAGTCACTTGGGCCCCAAAGCGTGATTAAGAATAAATACAGGGTCATCGATTTCTATACATCTCCCCTTTGAGTTACGGTCATGGCACTCATTTTGGGACTGGCGTTTGCCCTCAACAATGTCTGACAGGACTGGATGAATGAGGGACAGCCGAGTTTTAAATATATGTTTCATGAGTAGTTCCACAGGCGGGACTCCCATGAGCGAATGCGGTCGGGACCTATAGGCCAGCAGGAGGCGCGATAGGCGGCATTGAAGGGAGGGTCCTTGAATCCGGAGCATGCCCTGTTTTATGATTTGGACCGCACGTTCCGCCTGGCCATTGGAAGCCGGCTTGAACAGTGCTGCCCTGACATGTTTGATGCCATTACCCGACATGAACTCCCAGAATTCATAGCTAGTGAAACACGGGCCGTTGTCGCTAACCAGGATGTCCGACAAGCTGTGGGTCGCAAAGACTGCACGCAGACTCTCCACAGTGGTGGATGTCGTGCATGAATTCAATATGATGCACTCAATCCATTTCGAGTAGGCATCAACAACAATGAGAAACATTTTTCCCATGAACGGGCCCGCGTAGTCTATGTGAATACGTGACCATGGCCTGATGGGCCAGGGCCACGGGCTGAGTGGGGCCTCCCCGGGGGCATTGCCCAGCTGGGCACACATCGTGCACCTGCGAACACAGTGTTCCAGGTCGGAGTCAATTCCCGGCCACCATACATGTGACCGGGCAATGGCCTTCATTAGCACGATGCCTGGGTGCTCGCTGTGGAGTTTCCTGATAAATGCTTCCCTTCCCTTCTGGGGCATGACTACCCGGCTGCCCCATAGTAGGCAGTCGGCTTGGATGGAGAGCTCATCCATCCGTCTGAAACGGTCTGACCTCCTCGGGGCATGCTCCGTGTGCGAGTGCCCAATCCCCAGTCAGGACACATTTCTTAATCAAGGATAGGGGGGATCTCTGTTGGTCCAGATTTTGATCTGCGGGCTTGTGATGGGAGAGCCTGCACTGTCAAAGGCATCAACGGCCATGCCCATTTCAGCGTTTTGCTCCGCTGCCCTCTCAGTGGTGGCCAGTGGAAGCCTGCTGAGTGCATCAGCGCAATTTTCGGTGCCTGGCCGGTGTAGTCATACGCAGCCAGCGTAGAGGTGACGCATTGACAGCTTTACGAGTGCTTCCTTTTCAACCATTCCATATCCCCGTTCTGCTTGGGAGAGCGACCTGGAAGCATAAGCCACAGGTTGGAGTTGGCCCTCATCATTACTCTGCTGCAACATGCACCCAACCCCATAGAATGATGCATCACATGTCAAAACCAATTTCTTACAGGGGTTGTACAGGGTCAACAGCTTATTAGAATAAAGCAAGTTCCGCGCCCGAATGAAAGCCCGTTCCTGACAGTCCCCCCCAAAACCAAACGCAACCCTTACACAGGAGCACATGTAGCAGCTCCAACAGTGTACTTAAGTTCGGAAGAAAGTTCCCGAAATAGTTCAAGAGTCCCAGAAATGAACTCGACTCCGATGTGTTGCCGGGCCGGGGCGCACGACGAATCGCCTCCGTTTTGGATTCGGTAGGCCGGATCCCGTCTGCGGCAACTCTCCTGCCCAAAAACTCGACCTCTGGGGCCAAAAACACACACTTGGACATTTTTAGTCGCAGGCCTTCCCGGTCCAGTCGGCGTAGCACCTCCTCCAGGTTGTGGAGTGTTCCTTGGTGTCTCGACCGTGATAAGGATGTCGTCCTGAAATACGATTGTTCCAGGGATGGATTTTCAGCGGGCATTTCCATGTTCCTTTGAAAGATAGCAGCCGCTGATCGAATGCCAAACGGACAGCCCCTTGTGCGTGGTGATGGTGGTCAGTAGCTTGGATTCTTTGGCCAGTTCATGGGTCATGTAGGCTGAAGTGAGGTCCAACTTGGTGAACAGCTTACCGCCTGCCAGTGTGGCAAAAAGATCCTCCGCTCTCCGAAGTGGGTATTGGTCTTTAGTGACACTCATTTGATAGTGGGCTTGTAGTCACCACAGATCCTGACCGAGCCATCCATTTTTAGGACAGGGACGATGGGGCTTGCCCAGTCGCTGAATTCAATGGGCGAGATGATGCCCTCTCTTAGCAACCTGTCCAACTCGCGCTCCATTTTCTCCCACATCACATATGGCACAGCTCTGGCTTTGTGGTGCACTGGTCTGGCATCCGAGGTGATGTGTATCACTACTTTGGTACCTTTTGAAAGTCCCGACAACAGGTTGAAATAGTGACTCAAATTTCTGTAGGACCTGTGAGCATGAACTTCGCTCCACAGATGAAATGGCGTGCACATCCCCCCCCCCCCTCTCCCGCCATTTCCAGTTCATCTTGGCTAGCCAGCTCCTCCCCAAAAGCGCGGGACCATTTCCCAGGACAATCCAGAGTGGCAGCCGTTCTCTGATCCATTGTGTGTGACCACTAACATTGCACTGCCGAGCACTGGGATGATCTCTTTGGTGTACGTCCGTAATTGCGTGTCAATGCATTCTAATTTGTGTCTGCTAGCTCTGAGTAGCCACAGTTTATTGAATTGTTGGACACTCCTAAGTGACTGGCTGGCCTCTGTGTCCAGCTCCATGTGTACCAGGATGCCATTTTAATAGGACTTTCATCATCATAGGTGGCGTTTTGGTATATGAGCTGTGGATGTTTACCACATGAACCCGCTGAACTTCAGCATCCATCGCTTTGTCCCAAGCATCAACATGCCTTGCAGTCCCCTCTTCTGGTTCATCTGCCTCATAAATTAGCCTCGCTGCGGGCTTCCTGCACATTCTGGCTAAATGTCCACTGAAGTTACAATTTCGACAGATAAATTGTTGAAACCTACAGGTTTTTGCAGCATGTCTGCCCTCTCGCTTCCAGCATGAGCTGAGATTGTTGTGAACAAAAGGGCTGTTATCAGGCATTCCTCTCTGTCTCTTTGATTACTCTTGAGCACTCTGTTAGTGGGTGTCAATGGCCCCATCCCGGGATGCATTGTCCACCGTGATGGCGTAACTGTCCGTTCAACCTGCCATTGTCTCTGTTGAGGACCCACTCTAGAGTCTGTTGCTGCCTGGGTGGTGTCGAATTGCCCTTGCCTGCCTGTGGGGTTCTGAGTCGCGTTTACAATGTTAACTCCCTGATCCATCGTCACGTTGGAAGCAGAGTTGTGCGTGTATATTATCTTGGTTTCCTCCTCCCCCGCCATGAAGGTCTGAGCCATCAATGCCACCGCTTCCAAGGTCAAGTCCTTGGTCTCAATTAGCTTTCTGAAAATCCCGGCATGACCAATGCTCTCAATAAAGAAATTCCTTAATATCTCCCCACTGCAGGCATCTGTGAACTTAGAGGCTGGCCAAGCGCCGCAGGTCCGAAACAAAGTCCGGTATGCTCTGTCTTTCCCGACGTCGATGTGTATAGAATCGGTGCCGGGCCATGTATATACTGCGCGCCAGTTTGAGGTGCTCACCGATCAGTTTGCCGAGCTCTTTAAAGATTTTGTCCGCCGGCTTCTCGGGTGCAAGCAGGCCTTTCATCACCACGTATGTCTTAGGTCCACAGCTAGTCAGTAGATGCACCTTTCGCTTGTCAGCTGCTGCATCTCCCAGCCAGTCCTTCGTGACAAAGCTCTGCTGGGGCCTCTCAATGAAATCATCCCAGTCCTCACCAACACAGTACTGTTCCTCTGTGCTACCAGTGGCCATTCTCATGAGTCGTTGATTCCCGTTTCTCATCGCCAAATGTAGTGTCCTTACACATTACTATAAATTCACACAAGGCACATTCTGCAAACAAGGTCACTGTGACCCGAAACTTTATTCACAGGACCAAAAAGTGATGACCCTGCGTGGGACCTCCCTTTATATACCTGGATGACCAGGTGAGGAGTGTCTCCCACAAGTTCTAAAAAGGGAGGGAGATCAGCCAGTTGTCGTGGTGCACATTGGTACCAACGACATAGGTTTTAAAAAAAAAAAAGGGATGAGGTCCTACGAAACGAATTTAAGGAGCTAGGAGCTAAATTAAAAAGTAGGACCTCAAAAGTAGTAATCTCGGGATTGCTACCAGTGCCACGTGCTAGTCAGAGTAGGAATCGCAGGATAGCGCAGATGAATACGTGGCTTGAGCAGTGGTGCAGCAGGGAGGGATTCAAATTCCTGGGGCATTGGAACCGGTTCTGGGGGAGGTGGGACCAGTACAAACCGGATGGTCTGCACCTGGGCAGGACCGGAACCAATGTCCTAGGGGGAGTGTTTGCTAATGCTGTTGGGGAGGAGTTAAACTAATATGGCAGGGGGATGGGAACCAATGCAGGGAGACAGAGGGAAACAAAAAGGAGGCAAAAGCAAAAGACAGAAAGGAGATGAGGAAAAGTGGAGGGCAGAGAAACCCAAGGCAAAGAACAAAAAGGGCCATTGTACAGCAAAATTCTAAAAGGACAAAGGGTGTTAAAAAAACAAGCCTGAAGGCTTTGTGTCTTAATGCAAGGAGTATCCGCAATAAGGTGGATGAATTAACTGTGCAAATAGATGTTAACAAATATGATGTGATTGGGATTACGGAGACGTGGCTCCAGGATGATCAGGACTGGGAACTCAACATCCAGGGGTATTCAACATTCAGGAAGGATAGAATAAAAGGAAAAGGAGGTGGGGTAGCATTGCTGGTTAAGGAGGAAATTAAGGCAATAGTTCGGAAGGACATTAGCTTGGATGATGTGGAATCTATATGGGTAGAGCTGCAGAACACCAAAGGGCAAAAATCGTTAGTGGGAGTTGTGTACAGACCTCCAAACAGTAGTAGTGATATTGGGGAGGGCATCAAACATGAAATTAGGGGTGCGTGCAATAAAGGTGCAGCAGTTATAATGGGTGACTTTAATATGCACATAGATTGGGTTAACCAAACTGGAAGCAATACGGTGGAGGAGGATTTCCTGGAGTGCATAAGGGATGGTTTTTTCGACCAATATGTCGAGGAACCAACTAGGGGGGAGGCCATCTTAGACTGGGTGTTGTGTAATGAGAGAGGATTAATTAGCAATCTCGTTATGCGAGGCCCCTTGGGGAAGAGTGACCATAATATGGTGGAATTCTGCATTAGGATGGAGAATGAAACAGTTAATTCAGAGACCATGGTCCAGAACTTAAAGAAGGGTAACTTTGAAGGTATGAGGCATGAATTGGCTAGGATAGATTGGCGAATGATACTTAAGCGGTTGACTGTGGATGGGCAATGGCAGACATTTAGAGACCGCATGGATGAACGACAACAATTGTACATTCCTGTCTGGCGTAAAAATAAAAAAGGGAAGGTGGCCCAACCGTGGCTATCAAGGGAAATCAGGGATAGTATTAAAGCCAAGGAAGTGGCATACAAATTGGCCAGAAATAGCAGCGAACCCGGGGACTGGGAGAAATTTAGAACTCAGCAGAGGAGGACAAAGGGTTTGATTAGGGCAGGGAAAATGGAGTACGAGAAGAAGCTTGCAGGGAACATTAAGACGGATTGCAAAAGTTTCTATAGATATGTAAAGAGAAAAAGGTTAGTAAAGACAAACGTAGGTCCCATGCAGTCAGAATCAGGGGAAGTCATAATGGGGAACAAAGAAATGGCGGACCAATTGAACAAGTACTTTGGTTCGGTATTCACTAAGGAGGACACAAACAACCTTCCGGTTATAAAAGGGGTCGGAGGGTCTAGTAAGGAGGAGGAACTGAGGGAAATCCTTATTAGTCGAGAAATTGTGTTGGGGAAATTGATGGGATTGAAGGCCGATAAATCCCCAGGGCCTGATGGACTGCATCCCAGAGTACTTAAGGAGGTGGCCTTGGAAATAGTGGATGCATTGACAGTCATTTTCCAACATTCCATTGACTCTGGATCAGTTCCTTTGGAGTGGAGGGTAGCCAATGTAACCCCACTTTTTAAAAAAGGAGGGAGAGAGATAACAGGGAATTATAGACCGGTCAGCCTGACATCGGTAGTGGGTAAAATGATGGAATCAATTATTAAGGATGTCATAGCAGTGCATTTGGAAAGAAGTGACATGATAGGTCCAAATCAGCATGGATTTGTGAAAGGGAAATCATGCTTGACAAATCTTCTGGAAGTTTTTGAGGATGTTTCCAGTAGACTGGACAAGGGAGAACCAGTTGATGCGGTATATTTGGACTTTCAGAAGGCTTTCGACAAGGTCCCACACAAGAGATTAATGTGCAAAGTTAAAGCACATGGGATTGGGGGTAGTGTGCTGACATGGATTGAGAACTGGTTGTTAGACAGGAAGCAAAGAGTAGGAGTAAATGGGGACTTTTCAGAATGGCAGGCAGTGACTAGTGGGGTACCGCAAGGTTCTGTGCTGGGGCCCCAGCTGTTTACACTGTACATTAATGATTTAGACGAGGGGATTAAATGTAGTATCTCCAAATTTGCGGATGACACTAAGTTGGGTGGCAGTGTGAGCTGCGAGGAGGATGCTATGAGGCTGCAGAGCGACTTGGATAGGTTAGATGAGTGGGCAAATGCATGGCAGATGAAGTATAATGTGGATAAATGTGAGGTTATCCACTTTGGTGGTAAAAACAGAGAGACAGACTATTATCTGAATGGTGACAGATTAGGAAAAGGGGAGGTGCAAAGAGACCTGGGTGTCATGGTACATCAGTCATTGAAGGTTGGCATGCAGGTACAGCAGGCGGTTAAGAAAGCAAATGGCATGTTGGCCTTCATAGCGAGGGGATTTGAGTACAGGGGCAGGGAGGTGTTGCTACAGTTGTACAGGGCCTTGGTGAGGCCACACCTGGAGTATTGTGTACAGTTTTGGTCTCCTAACCTGAGGAAGGACATTCTTGCTATTGAGGGAGTGCAGCGAAGGTTCACCAGACTGATTCCCGGGATGGCGGGACTGACCTATCAAGAAAGACTGGATCAACTGGGCTTGTATTCACTGGAGTTCAGAAGAATGAGAGGGGACCTCATAGAAACGTTTAAAATTCTGACGGGGTTAGACAGGTTAGATGCAGGAAGAATGTTCCCGATGTTGGGGAAGTCCAGAACCAAGGGACACAGTCTAAGGATAAGGGGTAAGCCATTTAGGACCGAGATGAGGAAAAACTTCTTCACCCAGAGAGTGGTGAACCTGTGGAATTCTCTACCACAGCAAGTTGTTGAGGCCAATTCACTAAATATATTCAAAAAGGAGTTAGATGAAGTCCTTACTACTAGGGGGATCAAGGGGTATGGCGAGAAAGCAGGAATGGGGTACTGAAGTTGCATGTTCAGCCATGAACTCATTGAATGGCGGTGCAGGCTAGAAGGGCCAAATGGCCTACTCCTGCACCTATTTTCTATGTTTCTAAGTTCACCCCCCTGTGGTCAAGGTGCGCATTTCTTAGGTGTGTACAGTATGCAGTGTTGTTACATGAAGGTTACAGTTACATGAAGATTACATACATGACATTAACGTTTATTAGCATGTTGGATCACGGTGAAAAGACCATTATATACCCCAGAGCAGAACATTGCAATCTTTCTTGGAAAATTGTAAATTCACTGCTTGCATTAGTATATGATAAAGAAAACACGGTTCCTTTTGAGGTGGCAAAAACTGGAGGTAAGTTGTCGAGTAAATTTATAAAGTACAAGCCAATCAATGAAAACTTCCCAGAATACTTTATGCAAACAAGATACATTACCCAACCCCCTTCCTTGTCCCACCACCCCCCCAGTTCTCAAACAAGCAGGATAACAAACTGTTTTTTAAAACATTTAGAATGAAGAGCACTTCCATCATAAGCCTGTTACACTGCACCGTTTGTGTTGCTGTGAAGCGGTTTCAGCTTCATATTGATGCAAACTTTGCAATATGATTCAAAATCGAAACACTCCACTGCAAGCTGTGAAAGCACCTCCAGGTAGTCACACACTGCCTGAATTTCACACTCGCTTCAGTATAAATGCAACCAAATTCAAAAAGAATGTTAACTTAATGTTTTTAATGTCAGCCGATGCCAAGTGGTCTGTGCTGACATTAGAATGTAACCACATACAGATGTTTTTTAAGTGGAGGGTTGCATGTGCGTGCAAATGTTTCTTTTCCCCCTAAATTGGCCTACGATTTTTTTCTTTTTCTTTGCCTTTCGGGGGATTGCATGACTGCGAGGAGGGAGGTTATGAGAGTGGTGATGTGTGTGAGTTACACCATGACAGAGTGTGACCGGCTCGATGGACTGGCTAGTCTTTCCCCTGTCCTTTCTTGCATGTTCATAAACGTGCATCTGCAGAGCTCCATCGTTCGTGGGCAATGCTGGAGCTGGGGCTTTAAACAGGACTACTGGGTTCTGTCGTAATTCACTGGCATTTGTCCACTTGTAGTATAACAATGGCCCTAACAAACCAGGGCTGAGGATCCCTTATAAATCATGAACAACATCCACCAGGAAAAGGGCTTCAAAACGTTCATGATCTGACGCAATGTGTTCTGGAAAGGATGACCTCATTGAGCAAACTTCTGATTTCCAGAGGTGCTGTAAAATGTCCCAGTAAACCATGCTACTCAATAAGTTTTTCCCTAATTGGAAATACTAGGTTTTAAAAATGTTACCACATTCTATAATACTTCTCTCGGGCAGAGCATGGATGCGCTGACATTCCCCAGAACACATGGCATCAGGAAAAAGTAAGGCATTCCCCCGGTGGTAAAAAAAAAAATATACCATTAGAAGATATTTTAATAACACAGCGTATGGTTCAGGACACTTCGCAGCTAGTTTGTGTATGAACTATTGAATTAATGTTTTAACTGCACCCAGCTTATGCAGAACAGTCTTGCTGCTGCTGTTCTATTGTTGAATTTCAATAGAATATGTTTTTGTATTGTACAGAGTCAGGCAGTTTGCTGCATTTGTCCATTGGAGAATGAGCTCGAACTGTATAATCAGGATTTTTAAAATTATTTTTGGGCTATCATAGTTTTCTGTTTTGTTAATGCCTGATCATAGGGATGATTCCATGTTCTCAGCAGGAGCTGTACTTGCTGGTAATGCATCTCGGGTAGGCACTGGATTACAGAATCGTCCCTCTTGGCCACCCCTTCATCAAGTGTCATTCTATTTATCTGTTGTGTTGCATTTGGCCAGCAGATAGAGAAGAACACTCGATGGTCCTTCGGCTCAGTCTGCTCAGTTTCAAAGCAATTGTACATGTTGCTGCATTCGGCCACCTCCAGCTCGGTGTGCACCAATGTCTACTAATGCCACAAGCTCGCTATTGTATTGTCTTGTTCTCCCATGTCAAGAATTGTGGAGTGACTGCAAAGGTAGGTGGGTTTCACTGACCTAAATTGGCTCCCAGTTGAGCAACGCCTTGATTTCAAAATTCTCATTCTTATTTTCAAATCCCTCCATGGCCTCGCCCCTCCCTGTCTCTGTAATCACCTCCAGCCCCACAACCCCACGAGATGTCTGTGTTCCTCTAATTCTGCCCTCCTGAGCATCCCTGATTATAATCGCTCAACCATTGGTGGCCGTGCCTTCTGTTGCTTAGGCCCCAAGCTCTGGACCTCCATGCCTACATCTCTTCACCTCTCTACTTCTCTTTCCTCCTTCAAGATGCTCCTTCAAACCTACCTCTTTGACCAAGCTTTTGGTCACCTGCACTAATTTCTACTTGTGCGTCTCGCTCCTGTGAAGTGCCTTGGGACGTTTCACTAAGTTAAGGTGCTATATAAATACAAGTTGTTGTTGTTGTTTCCCCCTTTTTTAAAGTATGTTCTGATTTTCCATGGTGTGTACTATCCAGTTCTCTATTTCTGTGTATGTTTGGGGAGGTGCACCTAAATGGCCTGGCAGTGCTGCCTCTAATAAACTAGGTCCAAGACCAAACCATCTCCTTTCCATTTAACCCTCTGAAAAGCTCAAGTCCATCCAAGACTTAAATCTTGCATCCATATACACGGAGCTTCTTCTGTATCACCCCAGTCCTGGACAGGATACAGGAAAGCTAGTTAAGTAGCCTCTCTCTCTCTCTCTCTCTCTCTCTCTCTCTCTCTCTCTCTCATTTTCTCTCTCCTTCTTATTTTTTCTTTCTTCCTCACTGTAATGTATTTGTTTCATGGATTCTTTGCTTAAGAATTCATAGCAACACATTGCTATTAAGAACTAGATGGTTTATTAACAAACGTTTAACAATCATCCATCAGGCTCAAAACCGCATGCCTCATCGCAGATCCCCTAAACCCAACTGGCTGGGGGTTTATTGAGTTTTGTGAACATCACATGACTGGTTAAGCCACTCCCAATACAACAGCTCTATAAACCTGTGAACATACTCACAGGTGCATACACTACACTCGCCTTCCCTTCCCATTTCTTTTTTCTTCAGTTGATGAATAACACTATTATCAATTACAGTGAACATTTCTCTCCTGTCTCCCTAGGCTTCAGAAATACTGGCCCCTGATATTCAGGCGGAAGTGGTGGAGCTGTTTTGCAGTCAGGAAACCAGGAAGAATAGATTTATTTTTGGTCCTGCCAAATTTAACAGCGGGGCCTGATTAACATGTTTTTGTCTCTGTTTCCCAGTTGCTGCCAGCTCTATCGAGAGGCTGGCTGGCTGTTGGATGGGTAAGCCTTCGACACCAGGGAGCAGAGAGGAGGGAGGGAGCTGAAATCTGAAAGGCTGGTGGAGGAGGGAGGTCGGAGACTGAAGGAGGGGGTAGATCGGAGACTGAAGGAGGGGGTAGATTGGAAGGGTCGGGGCGGGAGATCGGAGGCTGCAGCCGGGAAGCATGGAGAAGGGAGGGAGGGATTGGAAAGACTGGGCCAGTGGCAGATCGTTGTTTGGCGGCGGGGGGGGGGGGGGGGGGGACATGGTAGCTTTGGAGAGCTGGAGGGGCCGATCGCAGTTAGGGGAGTGGATTGATCGAGCACGTGAGTGGTAATCTTGGGGGGGGGGGGCGGGGGGGAGGGGAGGGTAAGCACGCCTGCTCCTCCTGATCCAAAAGCAGTGGAAAGGCACTTGACTGCATGACCTTACAGTTCTCGCCTTCCTTTAGCTGCCAGGTTTCCCGAAGCCCAGGAAACCCAGCCAGGCTGGGTTAAACCTAAATTGGAGAACAAAATATGAAGCACGCAGCCTCATTAAAATATTTATGGGCGACGCACGGCTCCGAGGAGCAGGTTGGTTGCCCATCCTCCCTCCCGCCTCCTTTAAAACTGAGTGGCCGCGTTCGTGGTGGGTTGAGTTTGAGTTCGAGATTGTAACTTCCATTTTGGGGGATTAAAATTTCCCTCAACAAAAGCATACATTTATATAGTGACTTTAACATATTAGAACACCCCTAGGTGCTTCCCAGAAACGTAACCAAACAAAATGTGACACTAAGCCACATGGGGAGATTTCCGAACAGGTGACCAAACGTTTGGTCAAAGAGGCAGGTTTTAAGAGAGTTGGAAAGGTTTAGTTAGGGAATTCCTGAACTTCGGGCTAAGACAGCTGAAGGCACAGCCGTCAATGGTGGGGGCGAAGGAAATTTGGACTGCTTGTGTTTCCTCCTCCCAACATCCTCACTCTTTGAAAGCAAAACTCAGCACTTAGCCTCCTACCTGAATTCATTCTACCTTGCAACTTCCAAACTTCTTATTTACCTTTTACATTCTTCAGGTTTTAAAAACGCAAGCTTGTTATCAGCTAATTACTGCTTTCCGATTTGTCTCAACCTTTTATTCTTTCCCAAGCTGGAAGTGACCTTCAGTACAGGCCTTGGCTATTCCCAACTAAAAGTATAACATTGGCATGTGATTTTTTTTTGGCAGGGGAGAGAAATAGCAGACTTCCAATTCTCATTGTCGTATAGCTGGAAGGTTTGATTTTGTAATGCTGTCCTTCTCGGAACTAATCATGCTGTTGCCAGAGTGCTTGTCCAAGGCCATTTGGTTTTCTCTGATTTTAAATCAAGTCATTGATACTTCTGGGAGAAACCGATCCAGAAGCAATGCAAAAGATGTTGGCATTTACTTTTGATAATCTGCTTACTGTTATATAATGTGATGAAGAATGGGAGGTTTGGAGGATTTAATGCACTTTAATTAATAAAGTAATTGACCATTTAAGACCACACTTGAACCAATACCAAGCAGTTAAATGCTAAATAATATATGTTGGTGATAGTGATAAAGAGCCGACAATTGTTATTGTGTAGGCGGATTTTGTGACACAATTTCTCGGCAATGTTAACATTAAGAATCACTTTTTTATTATAAAAATAAATTGCCAAGTATTTCGGAATCATTAAGTATGTTCATCAGACCCGTTCTCCTCTCTGCTCCCTAATCATTTATCTGAGGCCACCTCTACAGTTGACCTTCAATGAACTTGATGAATGCGGAAAGTTCAATGGCTATACTTGTGCAAAGAGCAATTCTACAGCATCCCAACACCCGCCTCGCCACCCCTACAGCTGTGAGACACGTTCATTTTTCGGAGTATGACTTATTGGATTGGTTTGATTTTCTCCATTTAATAATAATTATATATAATTTAATTGAGTTACTTAAAAAAAAAAATTGTAATTTAATCAAGTCGGCTTATAGCTCCGGGCCGACATCAGTCGATTGGATCATTTAAAAAATTTTCCCAAGTGCAAAATTGAAGATAAGTTTAGCTTTAAATCCATTTGAAGTTTTGAACATCAAGCTTTCTTTTTTGGGGTGGATGAGTTTCATTCACTTTGGTACGGGTAAATTCAGCGTCTCAGGGCTTCCAGCACTGAGCCATACTCAAGATATCCGAGGTCG
The DNA here is from genome assembly GCF_044704955.1 of Pristiophorus japonicus. Classification (NCBI taxonomy): domain Eukaryota; kingdom Metazoa; phylum Chordata; class Chondrichthyes; family Pristiophoridae; genus Pristiophorus; species Pristiophorus japonicus. The sequence goes on along the minus strand of NC_091989.1, from coordinate 61,962,792 downwards.
GAGAATTAGGGCTTGCATTGTAACTTTACTCCTGACCTGCATTCCCTTCAGCTGCACCTCAACACTGGATGTGCAGGAGCAGTGAATTTATCTGCTGGGCATTTTCAAAAGAAATCAGTCAAATTAATTAAATGTGAAATAAAAACAGAAAATGCTGAAATACTCAGCAGGTCAGGCAACATCTGTGGAGAAACAGCGTTAACGTTTCAGGTTGATGACCTTTCGTCAGAACGAGAAAAAGCTAGAGAAGTAACTGATTTTACGCAAGTACAGAGACTGGGAAAGGGGGACAGGGAAAGCGCAGAAGGGAAGATCTGTGATAGGGTGGAAGACAGGAGAGATTAAATGACAAAAGGAATGATGGTGATAATGGGACAAGTAAGGAAACACAAGATGAGTCTAGAGGAGGTGAAAATGTGAATAGCAGAATAATTTCCAACAGCTGCTGTCCAAAAAAGATGGGAGCAGAGGTTATGGTTTGAAATCATTGAACTCAATGTTGAGTCCGGAAGGCTGTAAAGTGCCTAATCGAAAGATGAGGTGCTGTTCCTTAAGCTTACGTTGAGCTTCATTGGAACTGTGTAGAAGGCCGAGGACAGAGAGGTCAGAGTGGGAGTGAGACGGAGAATTAAAATGACAGGCGACTGGAAACTCAGGGTCATGCCTGTGGACTGAGCTGAGGTGGTCTGCAAAGCGGGCACCCAATCTCCGTTTTGTCTCCCCAATGTAGAGGAGACTGCATCGTGAGCAGCAAATACAATATGCTAAATTTAAAGAAGTACAAGTAAATCACTGTTTCACCTGAAACGAGCATTTGGGACCCTGGACTGAGGGAAGGAGAAGGCAAAAAGGCAGATGTTGCGTCTTGTGCACTTGCACGGTGGGGTGTTGGGGGTGATTGAGGAGTGGACCAGGATGTCACGGAGGGAACGGTCCCGTCAGAATACTGAAGGTGGAGGGGAAGAGAGGATGTGTTTGGTGGTGGGATCATGCTGGAGGTGATGGATGATCATCTGTTGAATGTGGAATGCTGGTGGGGTGAAAGGCGAAGACAAGGAGAAGGCTATTGTGGTTTGGGGAGGAAGGGGAAGGGGTGAGAGCAGAAGTACGGAAAATGGGACCGACACAGTTGAGGGTCCTGTCAACCACGGTGGAGGGGAATCCTCAGTTGAGGAAAAAGGAAGACCTATTCGAAGCACTGGTATTCTTTTTTTTTATTCGTTCCGGGATGTGATGGTCGCTGGCAAGGCCAGCATTTATTGTCCATCCCTAATTGCCCTTGAGAAGATGGTGGGGAGCCGCCGCCGCCTTGAACTGCTGCAGTCTGTGTGGTGAAGGAACTCCCACAGTGCTGTGAGGGAGGGAATTCCAGGATTTTGACCCAGCGACGATGAAGGAACAGTGATATATTTCCAAGTCAGGATGGTGTGTAACTTGGAAGGGAACCTGCAGGTGATGGTGTTCCCATGTGCCTGCTGCCCTTGTGCTTCTAGGTGGTAGAGGTTGTGGGTTTGGGAGGTTTTGCCGAAGAAGCCTTGGTGAGTTGCTGCAGTGCATCTTGTAGATGGTACACGCCGCAGCCACAGTGCGCTGGTGGTGGAGGGAGTGAATGTGTAAGGTGCTGAATGGGGTGCCAATCAAGCGGGCTGCTTTGTCTTGGATGGTGTCTGTTGTGTATGGAGAAAGAGTCAGACTGAACACTGTGAGCTCAAAGTAAAGTGTGACCTTAGTCTTTTATTGCAGGTCCCCAGAGTGCCTCTCCAAGCTGTGAAGCCTTCTTAAATACCTGCGAATGAGCCCTCTAGTGGCTGTACAGAGTAAATACAAGTTCACATATATAACAACATTCCCCCCCAAAGTCAATCGTGTAACTATTTACAATGTGATTCGATCTGGGGCCCTTCTTGCCCTGGTTGATTGTCTCGGTGTGAAAGCTGGTGTTGCTGAATCATTTGTTGGGCCTTTGCTGGGCTGCTGTGCAGCTGGCCTTGCTGGGCTGCCTGGTGTGTTGGGCCCTGCTGGGCTGCTGTGGACGATGGGTTCTGCTTCGTGGTCAACCGTGGTGCTGGTTGCCACTGGTGTGTATGTTGGGGGATCAAAAAAGGTGGGTTGCTCAGGGTAGTTCGTGAATCTGAATTTGATTTGGTCCAAATGTTTCCGGGTGAATGAGTCCATTTGAAAGTTTGACCCGAAACACCCTCCTCCCCTTTTTGGCCACGACAGTGCCGGGAAGCCACTTGGGACCTTGTACATAATTGAATACAAATGCAGGATCATTGACTTCAATCTCGCGTGACATATTTGCGTTATCATGGTATGCACTTTGTTGAAGCCGCCTCCTCTCTACCTGTTCATGTAGATCAGGGTGAACTAACGAGACCTTGTCTTGAGTGCTCTTTTCATGAGCAGTTCAGCAGGTGGAATTCCAGTGAGTGACTGGGGTCTCGTGCGGTAGCTAAGCACGACTCTGGATAGGCGAGTCTGCAGTGAGCCTTCAGTTACCCTCTTCAAGCCTTGCTTGATGATTTGCACTGCTCTCTCTGCCTGACCATTGGACGCTGGTTTAAACGGGGCAGATGTGACATGTTTGATCCCGTTATGGGTCGTGAATTCTTTGAACTCAGCACTGATAAAACATGGCCTGTTGTCGCTCACCATGACATCGGGTAAGCGGTGATTGGCAAACATGGCCCGCAGACTTTCAGTAGTGGCAGCGGACGTGCTAGCCGACATTATCTCACATTCAATCCACTTGGAATACGTATCTACAACAACAAGCAACATTTTACCCAAGAACGGGCCTGCATAGTCGACGTGTACCCTAGACCACAGTTTGGAGGGCCAAGACCATAAACTTAGCAGCGCCTCCCTGGGTACATTGCTTAACTGTGAGCATGTATTACATCTGTGAACGCAGGACTCTAAGTCCGCATCGATATTGGGCCACCACACATGGGATCTGGCTATTGCTTTCATCATTATGATGCCTGGGTGGGTACTGTGGAAGTCATTGATGAAGGTGTCTCTGCCCTTCTTGGGGACCACTACTCGATTGCCCCACAGAAGGCAGTCTGCCTGTATAGATATTTCACCTTTGCGCCGCTGGAACGGCTTTATCTCTTCCTGCATTTCCACTGGGACACTGGACCAGCTCTGGTGAAGCACACAGCTTTTGACTAGAGGTAATAAGGGTCCTGGCTTGTCCAGGTTTTGATCTGCCGGACAGTGACTGGTGATTGCTCACTCTCAAATGCTTCCATAACCATGGCTAAATCTGCGGGCTGCGCCATTTCCACCCCCGTGGTGGGCAACGCCAGCCTACTGAGAGCTTCGGCGCAGTTTTCTGTGCCTGGCCTGTGGCGGATGGCGTAGTTGTATGTGGACAACGTGAGCGCCCATCTCTGGATGCGGGCCGATGCGTTGGTATTTATCACTTTACTCTCGGAGAACAAGGATATTAGTGGCTTATGGTCAGTTTCCAATTTGAATTTTAGCCCAAACAGGTATTGATGCATTTTCTTTACCCCATAGACACACGCTAACGCTTCTTTTTCAAACATGCTGTAGGCTCTCTCAGCCTTAGGCAGACTCTTGGATGCATAAGCAACAGGTTGCAGTTTCCCGAAATCATTAGCTTGTTGCAATACACACCTGACGCCATATGACGACGCATCACAAGCTAGTACCAAACAGTTACATGGATCATACAACACAAGCAATTTGTTTGAGCTAACAATTTTCTCGCTTTTACAAAGGCATTTTCTTGGCTTTTGCCCCAAACTCATTCGTTCCCTTTTCATAGTAAGACATGTAGTGGTTCTAGCAGTGTGCTGAGACCCGGGAAGAAGTTACCAAATTAGTTCAAGAGTCCCAGAAACGACCGCAGCTGCGTCACGTTCTGTGGCCTCAGTGCATTCTCGATTGCCTCCGTCTTCGCGTCGGTGGGTCTGATGCCGTCCGCCGCAATCCTCCTTCCCAAGAACTCCACTTCAGGCACCAGGAAAACTCACTTCGAGCGTTTTAACCTGAGCCCCATGTGGTTGAGTCGATTTAAGAACCTCCTCCAGGTTCTGCAGGTGCTTGACTCTGTTCCGACCTGTGACCATGATGTCGTCCTGGAAGACCACGGTGTGCGGGACCGACTTCAGTAAACTTTCCATGTTTCTCTGGAATATCACCGCCACTGATCGCATTCTAAACTGGCATCTGTTATAAACAAAAAGACCTTTGTGTGTGTTGATGCAGGGTGAGGGCCTTCGATGATTCCTCCAATTCCTGCATCATGTCCGCCTGAAGTCAGATCCAGCTTCGTGAATGTCTTTCCTCCCGCCAGCGTTGCAAAGAGGTCATCGGCTTTTGGTAGTGGGTATTGGTCCTGTAGTGAGAAATGATTGATAGTTACTTTGTAATCGCCACAGATTCTGACGGTGCCGACTCCCTTGAGGACCGGGACAATAGGACTGGCCCACTCGTTGAACTCGATCGGTGAGATGATGCCGTCTCTTTGTAGCCGGTCTAGCTCGATCTCTACCCTTTCTTTCATCATGTACGGTACTGCTCTCACCTTGTGATGGATGGGTCGCGCCCACGGAATTAGATGGATCTGCACTTTTGCTCCTTGGAATTTCCCGATGCCTGGTTCGAACAGCGAAGGAAATTTGTTTAAGACCTGGGCACACAAAGTGCCATTAGCGGGCGATAGCGCTCGGATGTTGTCCCAGTTCCAGCATATCTTTCCCAGCCAGCTCCTGCCGAGCAGCGTGGGACCATCACCCGGTACCACCCAGAGTGGTAGCTTGTGCACCGCTCCATTGTAGGAGACCTTTACGGTAGCATTGCCGATTACAGGAATGGAATGTTATTTTGTGTAAGTCTCATGCGAATTGGAGTTAAGACTGGCCTTGAGGCCTTGTTGCGCCACAACCTTTTGAAAGTCTTTTTTCCTATGGTGGACTGGCTCGTGCCCGTGTCCAGCTCCATTGACACTGGGAGTCCATTTAGTTCAACATTCAGCATTATCGGGGGAAATTCGTGGTGAATGTGTGTACCCCATGTACCTCTGCCTCCTCTATCTGAGGCTCTGTTTCGTAGTCATCCTCCTCTGCAACATGGTAGTTTGCAGGTTTAACAGGCTTAGCAGCTCGCCTGCACACTCTTTGGAGGTGTCCCATTGTTCCACAGCCCTTGCAAATGTATCCTTTGAATCGGCATGAATGGAAATGATGATCACCCCCGCAGCGCCAACAAGATATTAATGGCCTTGCATTCATCACCCTTGATGGTGGACTCAGAGACATCTGCAGATGTGTAGCTGCAGGTATGTGTAACCTGCCCTGTACATTACGATTCGAAAACATCACTTTGTTCACAGTACTTGTAGCAGCACTTGTGTGCTGAGAGATTTGCTTAGTATTGTCACTGGTGGCAATGAATACCTGGGCTATCGCTGTGGCCTTATTCAAGGTTGGGCTCTCCAGTCAAAACTTTGCGAAGTATGGTTTTGTGGCCGATGCCAAGTATGAAAAAGTCTCTGAGCATGTGCTCCAAATGTCCTTCAAATTCGCAATGTCCTGCAAGGCGTCTTAGCTCGGCGGCATAACTCGCCACTTCCAAGCCTTCCGATATTTTGTAGGTGTAGAACCGGTACCTCACCATCAGAACGCTTTCCTTCGGGTTCAAATGTTCTTGGACCCAGTGTGCACAAATCGTCGTGCAATTTCTCCATGGGTTTTGCTGGAGTGAGCAGATTCTTCATGAGGCCATACGTTGGTGCCCCACAGATGGTGAGGAGGATCACCCTTCGTTTGGCAGCACTCTCTTCCCCATCTAGCTTGTTGGTCACGAAGTATTGGTCAAGTAGCTCTACAAAAGTTTCCCAATCATCTCCCTCCGAAAATTTCTCCAGGATGCCCACTGTTCTCTGCATCTTTGGGTTCGCTATCTATATCTCATCGCCAGTTGTTGTGTATGGAGAAAGAGTCAGACTGAACACTGTGAGCTCAAAGTAAAGTGTGACCTTAGTCTTTTATTGCAGGTCTCCAGAGATCCTCACCAACCTGTGAAGCCGCCTTAAATACCTGTGCTCTCAAGGGATTATGGGATCCCTTGGGACTCTGGGGAATGAGCCCTCTGGTGGTTGTACAGAGTAAATACAAGTCCACATATATAACAGTGTCGAGCTTCTTGAGTGTTGCTTGGATTAGTGCAGCTCCAACAAGTGGAGAGTATTCCATTGTACTTCTGACTTGTGCCTTGTAGATGGTTAAAAGGCTTTGGGGAGTCGGGAGCTGAGACCGTCACCGCAGAATATCCAGTCGCTGACCCACTCTTGTTGCCACAGTATTTATGTGGCTGGTCCAGTTAAGTTTCTGGTAAATGGTGACCTCCAGGATGTTGGTGGTTTGGGATTTGGCGATGGTAATACTGTTGAATGCCTATCCTTTGGAGATAGTGATTGCTTGACACATGTGTGGTACAAATGTTACTTGTCACTTATCAGCTCAAACCTGAATTTCATCCAGGTATTGCTGCATGCGGGCATGGACTGCTTCATTATCTGCAAAATGGAACTGAACTGTGCAATCATCAGAGAACATCCTCACATCTGACCTTGTAATTGAGGGACGGTCATTGATGAAGCAGCTGAAGATGGTTATGCCTAGGAGACTGGCCTGAGGAACTCCTGCAGTGATGTCTGGCGGCTGAGATGATTGATCTCCAACAACCACAACTATCTTTCTTTTCGCTAGATATGACTTCAGCCTGTTTCCCCCTGATTCCCATTGATTTCAGTTTTACTAGGGCTGCTTGATGCCACACTCTGTCAAATGCTGTCTTGATGTCCAGGGCAGTCACTCTTGCCTCACCTGGAATTCAGCTCTTTTTTTCCCTGTTTGAACCAGGGATGTAATGAGGTCTGGAGCCGAGTGGTCCTGGCGGAACCCAAACTGAGCATCGATGAGCAGGTTATTGGTGAGTAAGTGCCGCTTGATAGCACTGTCAATGATGCATTGCATCACTTTGCTGATGATTGAGAGTAGACTGATGGGGCGATTATTGCCTAAATTGGATTTGTCCTGCTTTTTGTGGACAGGTCATATCTGGGCAAAATTCCACATTGTCGGGTAGATGCCAGTGTTGTAGCTGTACTGGAACAGCTTGGCTAGAGGCGAGGCTAGTTTTGGAGCACAAGTCTTCAGCACGACAGCCGGGATGTTGTCGGGGCCCATAGCCTTTGCTATATCCAGTGGGCTCAGCCATTGCTTAACCTTTTTTCAAAAATATACTTTATTCATATAAAATTTTCACAATACATTGGAAAATAGTTCAGTACCTTGTGGTCAGCAATTCCATACAATTTGTTTGGATGCTGACAGCAGTTCCATACAATGCACTAGCGTGCATTTCATTTCAAGGTACAGTTTAGTACAATCCATAAATCACGTTACATGTAGTACTGTGCAAATAAGGGTGTTACATGGAGCAGATGAGAATAGGTTTACATTATATTCCAGGATACATTTCAATACCGATCACGAATCACGTTACATGTAGCACTATGAAGATGAAAGCATTACACGGAACGGATGGAAATACATTTACATTTCTTTACAAGTTATTAAACAGTGCAGAGACTTTCATTATACATGGCACAACACAAGTGTTTTTCAGTACATGGTGCTCTATGTATACAAGGAGATTAACAAGTACAGCCCGAGGTGGGTCTGATTCCATCCCCTGGGTTTACCGTGGCTGAAGGGCCTTAAACTGTGGCTCTTCCCCATCGTGCCTTTGTGGCAATTGCACCAATCTTTAGTGCATCCCTCAGCACGTGCTCCTGGACTTTGGATTGCGCCTGTCTGCAACACTCAGTCGTGGACACCTCCTTGCTCTGGAAGACCAGCAAGTTTCAGGAAGACCAAAGTGCATCTTTCACCGAGTTGCTGGCTCTCCAACAGCAGATGATGTCTGTCTCTGTGTGCATCCCTGGGAACAGTCCACAGAGCACAGAGTCCTGTGTTACGGAGCTTAATATCACATGGGAGTGAATTGGCTGAAGACTGGCTTCTGTGATGCTGGGACCTGAGGAGGAGGCTGAGATGGTTGCAGGCACTTCTGGCTGAAGATGGTTACAAAAGCTTCAGCCCTGTCTTTTGCACTCATGTGCTGTGCTCCAGCATCATTGAGGATGGGGAGATTCATGGAGCCTCCTCCGTTAGTTGTCCACCACCATTCTGAACTGGATGTGGCAGGACTCCAGAGTTTTCATCTAATCCATTGGTTGTGGGATAGCATTGCTCCGTATAACATGCTGCTTCCACTGTTTAGCATGCATGTAGTCCTGTGTTGCAGCTTCCCCAGGTTGGCACCTCATTTTTAGGACTGCCTGCTGCTGCTCCTGACCACCTCTTTTTCACTCCTCATTGAACCAGGGTTGGTCCCCTGGCTTGATGGTAATGGTAGAGTGAGGGATATGTCGGGCCATGAGGTTACTGATTGTGGTAGTATACAATTCTGCTACTGCTGCTGAGCGCCTCATGGATGCCCAGTTTTGAGCTGCTAGGTCTGTTCTGAATCTATCCCTTTTAACATGATGGAAATGCTACACAACACGATGGAGGGTGTCCTGAGTGTGAAGTTGGGACTTCGCCCCCAAAAAGACTGTGCAGTGGTCACTGCTACCAATGCAGTCATGGACAGAGGCACCTGCGACAGGTAGACATGGAGCAGAATTGTATACCACCACAATCTGTAACCTTGGTGAGGTCAAGATCAAATAGGTTTTTCCCTCGTGCTGCTTCTCTCGCCACCCGCTGCAGGCCCAGTCTTGGCAGCTATGTCCTTCAGGTCTTGGTCAGTTTGGTTAGTAGTGGTGCCACCGATCACTCTTAGTGATGAACAATGAAGTCTCCCACCCAAAGTGCATTCTGTGCCCTTGCTACCCTCAGTGCTGCTTCCAAGTTGTGTTCAACATGGAGGAGTAATGATTCATCAGCTGAGGGAGGGCGGTAGGAGGTAATCAGCAGGAGGTTTCTTTGCCCATGCTGGATTTGAAGCCATGAGACTTCATGGAGTCCAGAGTCAGTTTTGAGGACTCCCAGGGCCACTCCCTCCGACTGTATACCACTGTGCTGCCAACTCTGGTGGGTCTGTCCTGCCAGACTGGACAGGATATGTCCAGGGATGGTGATGGAGGAGTCTGAGACATTGGCTGAAAGGTATTTTTCTGTGAGAACGAATGTCAGACTGTTAATTGACTAGTCCGTGAGACAGCTCTCCCTAAAAGTGCCCAGATATTGTTGAAGAGGACTTTGCAGGGTTGACTGGGCTGGGTGTGCCGTTGTCGTGTCTGGATGTGGCGGGACTGCAGAGCTTTGATCTGATCCGTTGATTGTGGGATCGCTTAGCTCCTGTCTAGCATGCTGGCACCTCATTTTGAGGTGTGCCTGGTGCTGCTCCTGGCATGCTCTTCTGTGCTGCTCATTGAACCAGGGTCGGTACCCTGGCTTGCAGGTAATGGTAGAGTGAGGCTTATGCCGGGCCATGAGGTGACAGATTGTGGTGGAATATAATTCTGCTGCTACTGATGGCCACAGCACCTCCTGGATGCATAGAAGGTAACATTGTCAGAGCAGACCTGCTGAGTATTTCTAGCATTTTCTGTTTTTATTTCAGATTTCCAGTATCCACAGTATTTAGCTTTTTAATTAAATGTGAACTTTGTATTTTACCATTCCCTCTTTACTCATCCAGTGCCTGCTTCGGGCACTCTGTATCAGTTGTAACACATTGAGATACAGAGTGAAGGTCCTTCTACTTGCCCTAACCTAAAGGGGTCCTCCCTTGCCTAGCGGCCCCAGGATGAATGTTTCACTTTACACACCCACCATTCTTGTGTAAGATTTGCAACTTGGGAAAGCCTTTGCAGGACTCACTTGGAACTGAGTTGTGACTGGCCAAACTTAATTTCACAGTACCCTTACAGTAGAAGGAGGAAACCTTTGGACTGGGTTGAAACTCCAGCCACCACTTGCAATTCTCTCCTTGTCTCTCATGGCAGTTGATCATTATCCCACCATTCACACCCTATCTTGACTAATATTTTTCTAACTCCTGGCATTACTATTTGAATTTGGGCCATCATCTCTTTTGTCTCTCTAATCTCTCCTGTCTTCCACCATATCACAGGCCGTCCCTTTTGTTCTTTCTTCCCCTCCCCCTTTTCAGTGCTTGTTAAGAATCTGACCTTTCCGAACACTCTCCAGTTCTGACGAAGGGTCATCGACCCAAAATGATAACTCTGCTTCCTCTTCACAGATGCTGACTGACCTGCTGAGATTTCCAGCATTTTCTGTTTTTATTACAGGACTCATGCTTCCCTACCAACTCCAAGGACACTGGTCTGAAAACCCAGTATGATGAATTGGCCTCATGATAGGAACTCGCAGGTAGATGGACAGATGCAACCTCTGAAATCTGGTGCACTGCTGGGTTATGACCATCCATTGTTGTGATGCCATATCCCCCAATTTGCCTCTGCTGCATCGCACACGTTCACGTTGCATCACCACGTCTGATTCCAAGCACATTCCTCAATCAGAGTAGAGTTTTTTCAAATTATTAACTCCATTTTCCTGACGACAGGCAATGCTGGAAATCAATATCACTTTGCAATTGCAATTATTTCTCATTTGCCAAAAAATATTTCCCATTTCATGAGTTGTCTCACAATACATTCATTACGGACACACTTATACGCAGGCAGAGAGCCCAAATCATCATTGTACTGAGTTCTTTCAGCCTTCACTAAAGCAATATAAATTGATAAAACAATATTAAAACATAAAACCTGAAAGAAATTAGTTTATGAAAAAAGTGAAAAGTGCAAAAAAAGCGAAATGAGGGAAAAGTAGAGGACACCAAGCAAATTAAAGGAAAAACACAAATACAAACAAAACAGGTAGACAAAATGTCAATTAAATTTAATATCACATCTGTGGCTCAGAAAGCAATGATTTATTTATAGTGTATTAAGTGTGTGGAACTTTAAACACCAGAGTATACTAATAGATTTTTGAGAGCACATCAGATTATTCTAATGCACCAATCAGACTATACTAATCCACCGATCAGAGTATACTATTACACCAATCAAAGTATACTAATATACCACAGCATCAAAGTACAATAATATACAAATCAGAATATACCAGAGTAGACTACTGCACTGATCAGAGTATATTAAAGTACTTTAATTGTCACATTGTGGGATCTTATTTTTTTTTAACAGATAGGATTTGGGAATGAATTACATTTAAGTGTTGTGGTTTAGAAGATAGTGAATTTGCACGGGTCTAAAAAGATGCAGGCTGCAGTCTCCGAGACTGAGGGAGGGGGAAGGGGAAATGGGAGCAGAGTTGTCAATGAGCCAGGCAATGTAAAGGTTTCTACAATAACCAGAGATGGCATTTTATCTGGGATGATCTAACAAAACATTCACACCGATTATGCTGAGGGTGATTTTATTCATGTGAGCCCAGCATGAGGTGTTTGAGAGTAGAATCCTGGGAGTCCATATCCCTGATCGGCCGGCTGGCAACTCCCTGAAAAGAGAAGGAATCCGAGGCACTGCCCTTCCACTTCTGTCAATGCAGTCAGTCAGGTTTTAAACAGGAGACTTCCCGGCTCAGGCCTTGGACTTCAGTTCAAAGCCAAGAAGCAGGAGGTCAGTTTTTGCAGTTAGCAACTGTCTCAGAAGAAAGGGAGTGTCAAATAGAAGTAATGCAGCCCATGAAATGGACAGGGCATGTGGCTTATTATTTGTTCTCATTCTTCAAGGAGAGAAGTGAGATGGACTGAAGTAAGTGAGGTTTATTTACAGCTGTTACCCCTCCACAGTCTCTAAATTGTCAGACTGCTTGTCCAACATCCAGTTCTGGATGAGCGCAAACTTTCTCCAATTAAATATTGGGAAGACCAAAGCCATTGTTTTTGGTTCCCACCACAAACTCCATTCCCTAGCCATTGACTCCATCTCTTTCCCGAACACCTATCTGAGGCTGAACCAGACTGTTCGCAACCTTGGTGTCATATTTGACAATGAAATGAGCTTCCGACCACATATCCATGACATAACCAAGACCGCCTATTTCCATCTCGAACATCACCCGTCCTCTGCATTTTCCTCAGCTCATCTGCTGCTGAAACCCTCATCCATGCCTTTGTTACCTCTAAACTTGACTATTCCAATGCACTCCTGGCCGGCCTCCCATGTTCTACCCTACATAATCTTGAGGACATCCAAAACTCGGCTGCCTGTGTCCAAACTCGCACCAAGTCCCATTCACGCATCACCCGTGCTCGCTGACCTACATTGGCTCCAGGTTAAACAATTTGAAAATTCTCATCTTTTGTTTTCAAATCCCTCGACGACCTGACCCCTCCCTATCCTCCAGCCCCACAACCGCCCCCCCCCCCCACCCCCGGAGATATCTGCACTCCTCTAACACTGCTCTCTTGAGAATCCCTGATTATAATCATTCAGCCATTGGTGGAGGCCCTTGGCTTTGGAATTCCCTTCCTAAACCTCTCTGCTTCTATACCTCTCTTTCCATCTTTAAGATGTTCCTTAAAACCTATCTCTTTGACCAAGCTTTTGGTCTTCTGCCCTAATTTCTCCTATGTGGCTCGGTGTCAAATTTTTTGTCTTTATAATATTGCTGTGAAGCGCCTTGGGATGTTTTATTAGGTTAAAGTCACTATATATATACACTGTTGATGTTGCTGTCTATAAAATAAAGCAACTTAATGAATCATATCTGGCCTCGTCTCGCCCAACTGTTTTTAGACCACCTACTGAAAGAATAGAGAAGTCCAGGTAAAGGACACTATCCAGTTCAAATCACAAGGGGATCCTGTTATTGCACTCCTGTGTTACACCACAGTATAAATAGATATTGGGCAGTATGAACGATGCTTTTAAATGTGATCTAGGTTCACTTACGGGAGTGACCAGTTGTACCCAAGAGAATAGCTAAGAAACATTCAATATTTCTTCCACTCGTACACCTGAGAGTAATTCACAGTGTACATCAGAATATACTCGTACACTGATTAGAGTCTAGCATTGTGTGCTGATACACCAATCAGAGTATATCAGTGTATAGAACACACTGATCAGAGTATATTAATACATAGATTAGAATTATTTATGCTTGTAGTTCTGTACAATTTCAATAAGATTGGAAGTGGTTTGGTAGACAGGAATTCTATGCTTTATTTATCCAAAGTTTGCCACATTAGGATAGGTTTGACTCCACTGATTTTTTTTTTATGGTTCCTGATCATCTCCATCTAATCCCTTAACAATATTAGCCAAAGGTCAATAATGCCTGCAGCGATGTTGCGCTTACTAATATCTGGTTGATAGCATGATTTGTTTGGTCACTTCAAACAGTGGTTAATCTGGGCCAGAAATTTAAATTCGGTCAATTTGATCATGAGGTAAAACCAGTGTTTTGTTTGGTGTGGGTTTCAACAAGCTTTATTTTAAGTAGTGGATGTCATACAATTTTATATATCATTTCCTTGGATAACCTGGCAAACATTTACTTACAATAGAGTTCACTCACAAACATTAAGCAATCAGAACATTTTGACACTGTAGCTTTGGTAGAGACATTCTTTGGTGCTTCTTAGATTAAAATGATCACTTCCAATATTCAGGGGGAAAAAAACTGTTTGCGCAGATGTATGCACTTTGTCATTACCATCTGCTTAAATATTTTAATTTGATACAAGCTAACAATTTCACACTGCTGCCTATTGCACTGTTAATGACTTTAACATTCATCAGCCACCACCCCTGCTACTCTTCCTGTTGCTACTCGTGTTGCTGTCTCTCCGAAGGAGAATCGAATCTGCTTCTCCTGAGGCTACTCCAGATGCTGACACCTCACGGAGCGACGCAAATCAGACGAAAGTCACGCGCAAAGCCAAAAAATCAAGAAACCTCTGCTATCTCCGTGGTTGCTTTTGCCACTTCCACCATTGTTACCCTGCCCTGGAGCAGCACTACGGAAAAGCATAACACCCACTGACAAACTTCAAACCACCAATATGTTCCCTATCCGTAATGTGTGTTCCTTGCCAGAATCCCTGTGATGAATTGAAAACATTCTGTTCACACTGAACGACATGTGTTAGTCAAAGCTAATTTGGGAACCTAGACTTTCGATGTGTGACACCTGCAGCATATTCATGCTGCACTGCAGTGACGGTAATTGTGGGACTTGGGCGTTTTAAAGAGAAATGACAAACTGGCAGTGCTAATAGCAGTTCTGTTGGTGGTCATGAAAGGGAAAAGGTGAGACAGGTATCGGGAGCAGGATTCCTGTTGCTCTTGTATTCCAATTCTTTTTTATATAAATCTCTTGTCGTCCAAGAAAAAAATGTCACAACTGACCATTCAATAACCAATGGCATGTTAAAGGCTGGAAATCTGTTGCAAAATCAATTGGAAAAGGATGTGCACCCTGCCGACATAAATTATGGAAGAGCATACGTGATTTTAGATTTATTTATTTTCCATAAGGTGCCTCAACAAACTGGAGCTGCAGAGAACTCTAACCAGGATAGCTGGCTACTGAGTTTCATCTTCGTGCTTGCTGGGTCTACAAGTGTGAAGTACTGTCCATAGGAAGGAAAATAGCTTACAGACATACTCCCATGAATGTTGTCAAACTAGTATTGAAGTGACAGAGGCCCAAGAGTCTTCATAGACTTGAGAACTCAACATGTCCAGCAATTGGCCAAAGACACTGAATGTTCAATTCTAATGCCAATACAGTAGAGTACAAGCCAAAGGAAGCTGTACAGTGTTCACATTGTAGTGAGCCCTGCTCAGACCATGCGATGTGCTCCGTTCTAGTCATTCAAAATATAAGGGAGTCATTGTAGCAGTGTGTCATGTATGTACATGCTGTTTGTAGCCACCAGATGGTGTCATGGTTGGAGGCCACTGAGCAGCATGCACATGGTGCTGCTCAGGTATAAAAGGCCAGCCATTTTGTGATTCAGACACTTTGGGCCTAAACAGAACTTAGTTTGAACCTTTATTGCATACATAACATTTGGCGACGAGAATGCAAGAACCTTTGTTTGAAAAATGAGCATGATTGGATTTTTAGAGTGATTCGTGGAGGGAGAAGATTGGGCAGACTTTGTGAGCCGTTTGAATCAGTACTTCGTGGCCAACAAAATGAAGGGGGGCAACGATGTAGATCAGCGCTGGGCCGTGCTCCTCACTGTATGTGGTTCAAAGATCCACAGTCTGACAAAGAATCTACTCATGCCTAATGATCCAACAGAGAAAACGTAGGAGGAGTTGTGTACATTGGTACGGGAGCACCTCAAGCCAGACAACGGCATCATCATCTCGAGATACAAGTTTTGTACACACGTTCGATCGGAGGGCTAGAGCGTGGCAGAATTCATTGCCGACCTGAGATGTCTAGCGGGACCGTGCAAGTTCGGGACGGTGTTGGCAGACATGCTGCGGGATTTCTTTGAGGTGATCCTGCGCAAACTTCTGGCAGTGGAGGAGTTGGATTTAAAAAGGGCCATCCAGATCGCTCAATCATGTATGACGACGGACAGGAGTTTAAGGCAAATAGCGGTGAAGAACCGAACCTTGGCAAGTACTGTAAATACGATTGATTCGGCGTTCGGCAGAGCGGCACATGGCAGGGCCTATCCAGCTGCGTTCGTGAAACCTGTGGCTGCCCAAAGTCTGCCAGCGGGAATGTATCCAACTTCTCCATGTTGGCATTGTGGGGGAAATCATCGGCACCAGCAGTGCCAATTTAAGCAATATAGTTGCAAAGGCTGTCTGAGAGTGAGGCATCTCCAGCGCAAGTGTCCGCAAATGAGCAAGCGAGCTGCGACATACCATGTGGAGAATGAGAGTCAGACTAGCGCGGATCCGGATACGCAATCCGAAATGCCAGAGGAGGAAGTGTATGGACTGTACTCTTTGATAACCAAGAATAAACCAATTTTGATTAATGTGAAGTTTAACGGGATACCGGTATCGATGGAACTGGACTCGGGCGAGTCAATCGATCATGAACGCGAGGGCATTTAATAAGCTGTGGGATACTAAGACTGTGTGGTCCAGGTGAGCCCTGTTAATGCCAAGCTGCGCATGTACACCAAAGAACTGATAACTGTGATTGGCAGTGCACAAATTAATGTGTCGTATAACGGTGCAGTTCACGAGTTACTGCTGTGGATTGTTCCAGGCAATGGCCCAATGCTGCTCGGCAGGAGCTGGTTGGAGAAAATCAGATGCGACTGGAACAACATAAAGGCGTTGTCGTCGGAGGAAGATACATGTGCCCAAGTATTGAGCAAGTTCCCCTCGCTGTTCGAACCGGGTATCGGCAACTTCACAGGAACCAAGGTGCAGATCCATGAGGACTCCGATGCAAGACCCATCCATCGTAAAGCTCAGGCAGTGCCATATATGATGAGGGAGAAGGCCGAAATTGAACTGGACAAACTCCAGTGTGAAGGGATCATATCACCAGTCGAATTTAATGAATGGGCCAGCCCCATTGTTCCTGTGCTGAAAAGTGATGGCGGAGTCAGAATCTGTGGAGACTACAAGGCTACGATCAACAGGGTTTCAAAATAAGATCAGTACCTGTTACCGAAGACCGATGACTTGTTTGCAATACTAGCCAGAGGGAAGTCATTCACAAAACTGGATTTGACGTTGGCCTACATGACACAGGAGTCGTTCGAGACGTCGAAGAGACTTGCGTGCATTAACAAGCACGAAGGGTTTATTTACCACAGGTGCCCATTTGGAATTTGCTCATTTGCAGCAATATTCCAGAGGAATATGGAAAGTCTACTGAAGTCCGTTCCCAGAACTGTCCTGTTCCAAGACGATATCCTGATCACCGGTCGTGCCTCCAAGGAACATCTGAACAACCTGGAAGAGGTTCTACTGCGTTTGGACAGAGTGGGACTCAGACTTAAATGCTTGAAGTGTGTCTTCATGGCACCGGAGATCGAATTCCTCAGGAGGAAAATCGTCGCTGATGGCATCAGACCTACTGACATGAAAACCAAAGCCATCAAGAATGCACCCAAGCCGCAGAACGTGACGGAGCTGCATTCGTTCCTGGGTCTACTCAACTACTTTGGTAACTTCCTACCTAAATTGAGCACCTTACTTGAACCACTGCACTTGCTATTGAGAAAAGACAAAAACTGGGTGTGGGGCACATTGCAAGACAGAGCATTCGAGAAAGCCACCATCTGCT
Organism: Pristiophorus japonicus; assembly: GCF_044704955.1. NCBI lineage: Eukaryota > Metazoa > Chordata > Chondrichthyes > Pristiophoridae > Pristiophorus > Pristiophorus japonicus. The sequence goes on along the minus strand of NC_091989.1, from coordinate 61,945,459 downwards.
TTGCTCAAACAAGCTGCTGGTACATTATGACCCATGTAAACATTTAGTTTTGGCCTGTGACGCATCGTCATATGGAATTGGTTGCATATTACAACAAGCCAATGAGTCGTGGAAACTTCAACTTGTCACATATGCATCCAAAAGTTTGTCTAAAGCAGAAAGATCCCACAGTATGGTAGAAAAAGAAGCCATTGCGTGTGTGTATGGTGTTAAAAAGTTGCATCATTACCTGTTTGGTCTGAGGTTTGAATTAGAGACCAATCACAAGCCACTCATTTTGTTGTTTTCCGAGAGCAAAGGTATCAATACCAATGCTTCAACCCATCCAAAGGTGGGCACTGACATTATCTGCCTATGATTGTCATTTGCCATAGAGCTGGCACAGAGAATTATGCCGATGCTTTGCTTTGAGCCGGTTGCCGTTGCCCACACCGGAGGTGGAAACACCACAATCAGCAGATTTTGTGTTAATCGTGGATGCTTTTGAGAGTGAAGGTACCCCTGTCATGACTCAACAAGTTAAGACCTGGACCAGCCAGGACCCGATATTATCGGTGGTAAAGGGCTGCATCTCAAACGGAATTGGTCTGCCATACCTAAGCAAATGTGCAAGGAGGCCAAACCGTACAGTCGTCGCAAGGACGAACTGTCTATTCAAGCAGATTGCATGTTGTAGGGCAATCGAGTTGTAATGCCTAAGAAAGGGAGAGAGAAGTTTGTGCGTGAGTTATACAGCACATATCCTGGTATAGTGATGATGAAGGCCATCGCCAGGTCCCGCGTATGTTGGCCAGGAATTGACTCTGAGCTGGAAGCTTGCGTGCATCAGTGCAACATCTGCATGCAGCTCAGCAAAGCACCAGCGGAATCGCCGCCGAGTCTGTGGTCATGGCCATCCAAACCTTGGTCCAGAATCCATGTAGATTTTGCAAGTCCCTTCCTGGGCAAGATGTTTTTAGTGGTGGTGAATGCTCATTCGAAGTGGATAGAATGCATAATCATGTCATCCAGTACATCCACAGCAACCATAGAGAATCTCAATGTCATGTTCGCGACACATGGTCTACCTGATATAGTGGTGAGCGACAATGGGTCATGCTTCACCAGTCAGGAGTTTGTAAAACTTAACGGCATAAAACATGTAAGGTCAGCACCATACAATGGGCAAGCAGAACATGCAGTATAAATTATCAAGCAAAGCATGAGGAGAGTAACCCAAGGGTCACTGCAGACCTGCTTGTCTTGCAAACTGCTGAGTTACAGGACAAGGCCTCTCACACTCACAGGGGTCTCGTCTGCTGAACTCATGATGAAAATAGGTCTTAAGACCAAGTTATCTCTTGTACACCCAGATTTAAGTAATCATGTTGAATATAGAAGACGGAGTCAACAAGGGTACCACGATCGTGCAACTGTGTCACGCGAGATTACTGTTAATGATCCTGTATATGTGTTGAATTATGGTCAGGGTCCTAAATGGTTCGCTAGTATGGTCATGGCTAAGGAGGGCAACAGAGTATTTGTTATTAAGCTCAAGAATGGGCAAACTTGTAGGAAACACATGGATCAAACAAAGCTGAGGCACACAGATGAGCCAGAGCAGTCGGATGAAGAAACAATCGACGACCAACCAACCTACCAGCAGCCTTCAGTGGACTCCAGGGTCATCAGTGAACCCAGAATTTCCATCACGGACTTGTTCAATAAAAATGGACTTGCAATTCCTGATATGGCCACTGCCACCCCCAACAAGTCAGCCATCCAGCCACCAGCCACAACAAACTCCACACATTCACCCAAGGCCAGAATCGAACTGAGACGGTCAACCCGGGAGCGTAAAGCACCGGACCATCTCAACCTGTGAAAGACTAAGGTCTCAGAAGAGGGTATTGTCATGTATGTACATGCTGCTTCTAGCCACCAGATGGTGTCATTGTTGGAGGCCACTGAGCAGCACGCACATGGTACTGTTCTGGTATAAATGCCAGCCATTTTGTGAGTCAGGCACTTTGGACCTAAATAAAGCAGAAGCAAGATTGTACCTTACTTAGTTAAACTGTACTCAGTTTGAACCTTTATTGCATACATAACACAGCGGAGGCCATGCAGAGAAGAGCCATGAATCTGATCCCATGTCAAAGGTCTAAGTTATGAGGAAAGATTGGAAAGACTTGGAATTTTCAGCTTTGAAAGAACATATCTGAGTTCTTGGATATATACAGATATATAAAATATGTAACAGTATGGAAAAGGTAAATCCGGAATATTATTTTAAATTAATTTGCAAGAGTAGGAGGGGAGCAGAATCAAACTAATAAATTTGGGACTGATGTGAGTGTGATGTATGAATAAAGAGTCTGACTGGATACTGTGAGCTCAAAGTAAAGTGTGACCTTAGTCTTTTATTGCAGGTCTCCAGAGTGCCTCTCCAGCCTGTGAGGCCTCCTTAGGTACCTGTGCTCCCAATGGATTATGGGATCCCTTGGGACTCTAGAGGATGTGCCCTCTGGTGGCTGTACAAAGTATATACAAGTTTACATATAGAACAAGACTTCCCCCCCACCCCCCACCCCCAAAGTCAACAGTGTAACTATTTACAAGGTGAGACGATCTGGAGCCCTTCTTTGCCTGGTTGATCATCTCAGTGCCGATGCTGGTATTGATGAACCATCTGTTGGGCCCTTGCTGGGCTGCCTGGTGTGGTGAATCCTGCTGGGCTGCTGCGGATGATGGGTTCTGTTTCGTGGCCAACCGCGGTGTCTGTTACCACTGGTGTGTATGTTGGGGGATTAAAGAAAGTAGGGTCCAAAGTGGGTTGCTCAGGATAGTCCGTGAATCTGAGTTTGATTTGGTCCAAGTGTTTCCGGTGAATTAGTCCATTTGAAAGTTTGACCCAAAAAACCCTGCTCCCCTCTTCAGCCACGACAGTGCCGGGAAGCCACTTCGGACCTTGTCCATAATTCAATACAAATACAGGATCATTGATTTCAATTGCGCGGGACACATTTGCGCTATCATGATATGTACTTTGTTGAAGCCGCCTGCTCTCTACCTGTTCATGTAGATCAGGGTGAACTAACGAGAGCCTTGTCTTAAGTGCTCTTTTCATGAGCAGTTCAGCAGGTGGGATCCCAGTGAGCGAGTGGGGTCTCGTGCGGTAACTGAGCAGGACTCGGCATAGGCAAGTCTGCAGTGAGCGTTCAGTTACCCTCTTCAAGCCTTGCTTGATAGTTTGCACTGCTCTCTCTGCCTGACCATTTGAATGCTGGTTTGAACGGGGCAGATGTGACATGTTTGATCCCGTTACAGGTCATGAATTCTTTGAACTCTGCACTGGTAAAACATGGCCCGTTATCGCTCACAAGGTCATCGGGTAGTCCGTGCGTGGCAAACATGGCCCGCAAGCTTTCAGTGGTGGCAGCGGATGTACTTGCCGACATTATCTCACATTCAATCCATTTGGAGTACGTATCTACAACCACAAGGAACATTTTATCCAAGAACAGGCCTGCATAGTCGACATGGACCCTAGACCACGGTTTGGAGGGCCAAGACCATAAACTTAGCGGCACCTCCCTGGGTGCATTACTTAACTCTGAGCATGTATTACAGCTGTGCACACAGGACACTAAGTCCGCATTGATACCGGGCTACCACACGTGGAATCTGGCTATCGCTTTCATCATTATAATGCCTGGATGGGTACTGTGGAGGTCACTGATGAAGGTGTCTCTGCCCTTCTTGGGAATCACTACCTGATTTCCCCACAGAAGGCAGTCTGCCTGTATAGACATTTCACCTTTGCGCCGCTGGAACGGCTTTATCTCTTCCTGCATTTCCACTGGAACACTGGACCAGCTCCCGTGAAGCACACAGTTTTTAACTAGGGACAGTAAGGGGTCCTGGCTTGTCCAGGTTCTAATCTGTCGGGCTGTGACGAGTGATTGCTCACTCTCTCATGCTTCTATAACCATGACCAAATATGCGGGCTGCGCCATTTCCACCCCCGTGGTGGACAATGGCAGCCTACCGAGAGTATCGGCACAGTTTTCTGTGCCTGGCCTGTGGTGGATGGCGTAGTTGTATGCGGACAACGTGAGCGCCCATCTCTGGATGCGGGCCGATGCATTCGTATTTATCCCCTTACTCTGGGAAAACAGGGCTATCAGTGGCTTATGGTCAGTTTCCAATTCAAATTTTAGCCCAAACAGATATTGATGCATTTTCTTTACCCCATAGACACACGCTAATGCATCTTTTTCAATCATGCTGTAGGCTCTCTCAGCCTTAGACAGACTCTTGGATGCATAAGCAACCGGTTGCAATTTCCCAAACTCATTGGCTTGTTGCAATACACACCCAACACCATCCAACGACGCATCACATGCTAGTACCAAACGCTTACATGGATCATACAACACAAGCAACTTGTTTGAGCATAACAATTTTCTAGCTTTTACAAAGGCATTTTCTTGGCTTTTGCCCCATACCCATTCGTCTCCTTTTACGCAGTAAGGCGTGCAGTGGTTCTAACAGTGTGTTGAGACCTGGTAAGAAGTTAGCAAAATAGTTTAGGAGTCCTAGAAACGACCGCAGCTCCGTCGTGGCCTCGGTGCGTTCTCGATTGCCTCCGTCTTCGAATCGGTGGGCCTGATGCCGTCCGCTGCGATTCTTCTCTCCAGGAACTCCACTTCAGGTGCCAGGAAAATATACTTCGAGCGTTTTAACCTGAGCTCCACACGGTTGAGTCGACTAAGAACCTCCTCCAGGTTCTGCAGATGCTCACTTGTGTCCCGACCTGTAACCAAGATGTCGTCCTGGAAGACCACCGTGCGCGGGACCGACTTTCAGTTTCTCTGGAATATTGCCACCACTGATCGAATTCCAAACGGGCATCTGTTACAAATGAAGAGACCTTTTGTGCATGTTGATGCAGGTGAGGGCCTTCGATGATTCCTCCAGCTCCTCCATCATACAGGCCGAGGTCAAGTCCAGCTTTGAGAACGTCTTTCCATCCGCCAGCATAGCAAAAAGGTCGTCTGTCTTTGGTAGTGGGTATTGGTCCTGCAGGGAGAAACGATTGATAGTTACTTTGTAATCGCCACAGATTCTGACGGTGCTGTCTCCCTTGAGGACAAGAACGATCGGGCTGGCCCACTCATTGAATTCGATCGGCGAAATGATGCCCTCTCTTTGCAGCTGGTCTAGCTCGATCTCTACCCTTTCTCTCTCTCATCATGTATGGTACTGCTCTCGCCTTGTGGTGGATGGGTCACGCCCCCGGAATTAGGTGGATCTGCACTTTTGCTCCTTGGAACTTCCCGATGACTGGTTCGAACAGCGACGGGAACTTGTTTATGACATGGGCACACGAAGTGTCGTCAGTGGGCGAGAGTGCTCGGACGTCATCCCAGTTTCAACGTATCTTTCCCAGCCAGCTCCTGCCAAGCAGCGTGGGACCATTGCCCGGTACCACCCAGAGTTGTAGCTTGTGCACCGCTCCAGCGTAGGAGACATTTACAGTAGCACTGCCGATTACGGGAATCAGTTCCTTTGTGTGAGTTCTTTAGTGCGAATTGGAATCAAGACTGGCCTTGAGGCCTTGCTGCAGCACAACTTATCGCAAGTCTTTTTGCTCATTATGGACTGGCTCACACCCGTGTCCAGCTCCATTGACACCGGTAGTCCATTTAATTCAACATTCAGCATTATCGGGGAACACATTGTGGTGAATGTGTGCACCCTATATACCTTTGCCTCCTCGGTCTGAGGCTCTGGTTCATCGTGATCCGCCGTGGATCTCTCCTCCTCTGCAACATGGTGGTTTGCAGGATTAACAGGATTTGCAGCTCGCCTGCTCATACATTGATGTCCCATTGTTCCACAGCACTTGCAAACATACCTTTTGAAGTGGCATGAATGGAAACACCAACAAGGTGTTAATGGCCTTGCATTCATCACCCTTGATGGTGGACTCTGAGACATATACGGACGTGCAGCTGCAGGCATGTGGGGCCTGCCCTGTATGTTGCGATTTGAAAACATCACTACTTTGTTCACAGTACTTATAGCAGCACTTGTGTGCTGAGAGATTTGCTTAGTATTGTCACTGGTGACAATGAACACCTGGGCTATCGCTATGGCCTTACTCAAGGTTGGGGTCTCTACAGTCAAAAGTTTGCGAAGTATCATTTCATGGCCAATGCCAAGTACGAAAATGTCTCTGAGCATGTGTTCCAAATGTCCTTCAAATTCACAATGTCCTGCAAAGTGTCTTAGTTCAGCGACATAACTCACCATTTCCTGGCCTTCAGACCGTTTGTAGGTATAGAACCAGTAGCTCGCCATCAGAACGCTTTCCTTTGGGTTCAGATGCTCCCAGACCAGTGTGCACAAATCATCGTACGATTTCTCTGGTTTTCACTGGAGCAAGCAGATTTTTCCTGAGGCCATACATTGGTGCCCCGCAGACGGTGAGGAGAATCGCCCTTCATTTGGCAGCGTTCATTTCTCCTTCCAGCTCGTTGGCCATGAAGTATTGGCCGAGTCGCTCCACAAAGATTTCCCAATCATCTCCCCCCGAAAATTTCTCCAGGATGCCCACTGTTCTCTACATCGTTGGGTTTGTAATCTGTATCTCGTTGCCAGTTGTTATGTATGAATAATGAGTCTGACTGGATTCTGTGAGCTCAAAGTAAAGTGTGACCTTAGTCTTTTATTGCAGGTCTCCAGAGTGCCTCTCCAGCCTGTAAGTACCTGTGCTCCCAAGGGATTATGGGATCCCTTGGGACTCCAGGGGATGAGCCCTCTAGTGGCTGTACAATGTATATACAAGATTTTAGATATATAACAGCGAGGAAATGCTTTTTTGCACAAAGAGTGACCAATACAAGAATGGGCACCTGGATAGAGTAGTGGAGGTGAAAACCTTGGTATTGTTTAAGGAATCATAGCATCATAGCAGTATATAATAATCGAATGGAGTATGGTAGCATAGTGGTTTTGTTACTGCGCTAAAAAAAAATCACAGGCCTGGGCTAATCTATGATCACCATGGGGAATTTAAATTCAATTAATTAAATCTGGAATAAAAAGCTTGTACCAGTAATGGTGAACATAAAACTATCAAATTGCAAGCCACTCAGTTCTACACAATCACTGCGGGAAACAATAACAAGAATAAAACCAGACGGATCGCCTGGCAGCAACGTCAGCACCAGCTTTCGACACGACAACGGCACACCTAGCCCAGTCGACCCTGCAAAGTCCTCCTCGCTAACATCTGGGGACTTTTTGGGAGAGCTGCCTCACAGACTCATCAATTAACAGCCTGACATAGTCATACTCTCAGAATCATACCTTTCAGTCAATGTCCTAAACTCCTCCTTCACATCCCTGGGTATGTCCTGTCCCACCGGCAGGACAGACCCACCAGGGGTGGCAGCACAGTGGTGTACAGTCGGGAGGGAGTGGCCCTGGGAGTCCTCAAAACTGACTCTGGACTCCATGAAGTCTCATGGCTTCAAGTCCAGCATGGGCAAGGAAACCTCCTGCTGATTACCTCCTACCACCCTCCCTCAGCTGATTAATCAGTATTCCTCTATGTCGAACACCACTTGGAAGAAACACTGAGGGTAGCAGGGGCACAGAATGTACACTGGGTGGTGGAACTTCAATGTCCATCACCAAGAGTGGCTCGGTAACGACATAGCTGCCAGACTGGGCCTGTGGCAGGTGTTGAGCGAACCAGCATGAGAGAAAAACGTACTTGATCTCGTCCTCACCAAGGTTACAGATTGTGGCGGTATACAATTCTGCTCCACTTCTATCTGTCGCAAATGCATCTGTCCATGACTGCATTGATAGCAGTGACCATCGCACAGTCCTTGTGAAGACGAAGTCCCAATTTCACACTCAGGACACCCTCCATCGTGTTGTGTGGCATTACCATCATGACAAAAGTGATAGATTCAGAACAGATCTAGCAGTTCAAAACTGGGCATCCATAAGGTGCTCAACAGCAGTAGCAGAATTGTAAACCACCACAGTCTGTAATCTCATGGCCCAACTTATCCCTCACTCTACCATTACCATCAAGCCAGGGAACCAACCCTGGTTCAATGAGCAGTGAAGAAGAGCATACCAGGAGCAGCATCAGGCGTACCTAAAAATGAGGTGCCAGTCTGGGGAAGCTGCAACACAGGACTACATGCATGCTAAGCAGTGGAAGCAGCATGCTATAGACAGAGCTAGGCGATCCCATAACTAATAAGAACATAAGAAATAGGAACAGGAGTAGGCCATACGTCCCCTCGAGCCTGCTCCACCATTCAATAAGATCATGGCTGATCTGATCATGGACTCAGCTCCACTTCCCCGCCCGCTCCCCATAACCCCTGTTTCTAATGGCTGAAGAGTTGGTAACCAGAGGGCACAAATTTAAGTTGATTGGCAAAAGATCCGAAGGCGTTACGAGAAAAACTTTTTTATGCAATAAGCTACTATTAATGGATTAGAATAAAGCTCTGCAGTTCTGCCACATCCAGTCACCGCCAAGTTACACACCCATCCTGACTTGGAAATATATTGCCGTTCCTTTATCGTCACTGGGTCAAATCTTGGAACTCCCTCCTTAACCGTACTTGGCTCCAAGTGTCTTCACCACACGGGCTGCAGTGGTTCAAGAAGCCAGCATCCCACCACCTTCTCAAGGGCAATTGGGGATGGGCAATAAATGCCACCCTTGTCAGCCCCTTCCACATTCCAGGAATGATTTTTTTTTTTTAAGTACAGCATAAAAGGAGGCCATTCGGCCCATCGAGTCCGTGCCGGCTCTTTTGCAGAACAACCCAGTTATTCCCACTCCCCCTGCTCTTTTTCTCATATCCCTGCAATTTTTTCTCCTTTGATTATTTATCCAATTTTGCTTTGAAAGTTACTATTGAATCTGTTTGCACCCCCTATCAGGCGGTGCATTCCAAATTCTAACTACATTGCATTAAAAAAGTTTTTCTTGAGTCGCCTCCGGCTCTTTTGCCAATCAACTTAAATTTGTGCCCTCTGGTTATCAACCCTTCAGCCATTAGTAACAGTTACTCTTTATTTACTCTATCTAAACCCTTCTGGATTTTATCACCCCTATCAAATCTCCTCTTAGCCTTCTCTGCTCTAAAAACAACCCCAGCTTCTCCCGACTATCCACATAACTGTAATCCCTCATCCCTGGAACCATTCTAGTAAAAGAATTGGATATTGTGGATGCTTTGAATCTTGTTCGATGGATGAACTAGGGTGGGCCAAATAGCCTTCCTCTTCTGTAATTATCTTGCTATTTGGTGTGCTTTTGGCAAAATTGAATTGGGGATATTAATGGTCAAGTCACTGATTTCTCAGAGAATGGGTGCTCTAGCAACAGTTACTGATGTTCAACACTGATCTTAAACATGTGTTGAGATGGAATGGAGTGCCAGGTATTGACTGTCTGGGGGAGAGTTCCATAGGCAGCAAGAGTGGTGTATGAAGTTCCATCAGTGGTATTCTATTTGGACCTTTTTAAATGAGCACAAGAAGTGGAGGTGTCACTGCAGCAACTCCTGTGTGCCAGCATAAATATCCATGTCCAGCTTCAGCATTAGTAACTATTGTAGAGCTCCTTTGGTCATCATTTGGTCTTTAAGAAAAGAACATGGAACTCCCTACTACAGGCAGTAGTTGAGGCCAATAGCATAGATGCATTTAAGGAGTAGCTCAATAAGCATACGAGGGAGAAGGGAATGGAGGGTTATGCTGATAGATTTAGATGAGAAGGTGCGAGTGGAGCATAAACGCCGGTATGGACTGGTTGGGCCGAAAGGCCTGTTTCTGTGCTGTATATCGATGTAATCCTATGTAATCATTTCATAAGTGAAGGAATGGTGACTTTCAGCTAATGTTGAGCAGGCATCCTCAGCAGATCCATTGGTCTGTACGGCTTTTGGGCTGTTTTGAGCTCAATACCCTGACAGTTTTATTTCTCCATCCTGCAAAACAGCGCTACAGTGTTCCATTATTATATGGATACTGTACTTGTTGGACCCCAAAAACGATGACTGTGTTAAGTGGGGCTGATGTTCTATTTGAGACATTCATTTAAATAGCTGTGGACAAGGTCCACTCCTGATGCATATTTCCAATTATTGTGCCACTTGACTACTTTCAAACCATAATCGACTGAGTGCTTTTGAGAATATTGCAGTTGTGAAATGGCAGTGTTAAATGTTAACCCTGTTTGAAGGGAAATATAGAGCTGTCAATGCCTCGCTTTTACAGTCCTCATTGAATGAATGAATCCATCCTACTAAGATGACAGGATGATTGTCCCAGACAACACTACTCACATGTCAAACACTACACAGGAAAGTGGCTACAATAATGTGCACTGCTTTGCACATACACTAAATCAGATGCATAATATCCTACAAAAACAGAATTAAATAGCCGACATCGTTATCACTGTTGGAGAATCAGCGGGCATTTTGCTGCATCTATAAAAGTACAGAGTAGCTCAAACAATTTCCTGTCTTGTATAACAGGAGTGTCCAAGCTTTTGGCTTCATGGGTCACAGAGAGGCATACCATGGAGTCTCAGGGGCCTCACTTGTAAACCTCAAATCTATGCTTCCATTAATTTGCATTTATTTCAAACTGCTGATTAAAAACAGATTTTGCTGTTCTGATTTAGGATTTTACTTTATTCAACAATAAGACAAATGCACTAAAACAGCCCTTCCCAAGTCTCCAGACCACCCTCTTTCCCCCACCCGCCCCCCCACCATGAAAAATTCAAACAACAACATCATATCATCATAGGCAGTCCCTCTGAATCGAGGAAGACTTGCTTCCGCTCTTAACATGAGTTCTTGGGTGGCTGTATATTCCAATACGAGAACCACAGTCTCTGTCATAGGTGGGACAGACAGTCATTGAGGGAAGGGGAGGGTGGGACTGGTTTGCCGCAGGCTCTTTCCGCTGCCTGCACTTGATTTCTGCATGTTCTCGGCAACGAGACTCGAGGTGCTCAGCACCCTCCCGGATGCATTTCCTCCACTTAGGGCGGTCTTTGGCCAGGGATTCCCAGGTGTCAGTGGAGATGTTGCACTTTATCAGGGAGGCTTTGAGGGTATCCTTGTAACACTTCCGCTGCCCAACAACAACAACAACTTGTATTTATATAGCACTTTTACCGTACTGAAACATCCCAAAGCACTTCACAGGAGTATTATGCAATAAAGATTTGACACCGAGCCGCAGAAGTAGAAATTAGCGCAGGTGAGCAAAAGTTTAGTCAAAGAGGTATGTTTTAAAGAGCGTCTTGAAGGAGGAAAGAGAGGCAGAGAGGTTTAGGTAGAGAGTTCCAGAGCTTGGAGTCCAGGCAACAGAAGACACGGCCACAATGGTTGTGCGATTTATAATCAGGAATGCTCAGGAGGGCAGAATTAGAGGAGCGCAGGCATCTCTTGGGGGTGGGGGGGGGGGCGGCGGTGGGGGGGTTGTAGAGCTGGAGGAGATTACAGAGATAGGGAGGGGCAAGGCCATGGGGGGATTTGAAAATCAGGATGAGAATTTTGAAATCGAGTCGTTGCTTAACCGGAAGCCAATGTAGATCAGAGCAGAAGGGTGATGGGTCAGCATAAAATGGCAATATATGTGCAAATAAGATTGCATTGCCTGGGCTTTGAGAGTCACAGGCCGAGGACTGCAGGTGAGACACTGCAGTCATTCTATATCTATACAGTGTAGCATGTATATACAGTGTAAAGTTCCAGGTCACAGAGCAAACCAGCTATATATGGCAGTCCAGTAGTGATCCTCCATTTAGATGACCAGATGTAATGCACAGGATGCTCCTCAAAGGCTATTGCTATGTGTCTCATCATTATTTATATTATGATTTCAGGATAACTGATTAAAAATAATGAGCCTTTGAAAAAAATAGTGCTGGAAAATGTGTTTAGGATTGAAAACAGGATTTTAAAATAATGACATTTTGTGGATCCATTGATTTTGCTTGTCCTTTCCAGATGTAGGGAAGTGAAAATTGATTACACTGACAAAGTGTTTATGTGTTGAACAGTAGACTTTTAGCACTTAAACACTTAGCTTTCTTTTTATATTTGCTATTTGCAGTGACTCTAGTGAGGCACTATATGCAGGTTTGAAAGTACTTTTTGTACTGTGGCACTACCACAATGTAACATCAGCCATTTATGATAAATATATAAATTCAATTTAAATACATAAAAAGAGCAATAGAATGGAAGGAGCTTAGCTTGCACCTTCAAAATATGACACAATCCTGGACCTCGGAAGCTAAAGCAAGGAGAAGCTTAAAGAAAAGCATTTTTGCTGATCGTGGACTTTGCTTCCGCACAGAGGAGATAAGCAGAGTTGTCATAAACAGACATCCAAATCAGCTGTATAAGTCCATGTTGCGTTACAGCTCCCTTCAAAAATATACACCGCCTCATGTGGGAAGAAGATGGGTGTAATGTACAGGTACAACGTCTGAAATCCGCCAACCTTGGGACCGAGACCGTGCCGGTTTTCGGATTTTGCCAGATTTCGGACCTCGATGTTGGCGCTCCTCGCTGCCCGCCAATCCACCAATCCTCACCGTTCGCCGATCCTCCGCTCCTTGCCGCCCACCAATTCCCGCTGCCCGCTAATTCTCGACTCCCGCGGCCCCCCTGGCGCTGCGTTTTTAACTAGTTTCCTCATCCCTCATCGTCTGATGTCGCCATCTTGGTCGCCTCAAAAATGTCCGGTTTTCGGACAGCCGAATTCGGGACGTTGTACCTTTATTTGCTTCACGGGTTCTTGACTTAAGAATTCATAGCAACACATTGCTATTAAGAACTAGTTGGTTCATTAGCAAAGGTTTAATAATCACACTACACATTACCAGTTCGTCTACCAGGCTCTCAATCACCTGCCTCAGCGTGGACACCCTGAACCCAACTGGCTGGGGTTTTATTGAGTTTTGTCAACATCACGTGACTAGCTAAGCCACTCACAACAAAACAGCTCTACAAACCTGTGAGCATACTCTCAGGTGCACATATCACAATGGGGAAAGACGTCGGTAACTGGTTGTTGTTTTCGTGTCTTCATGCTCTTCCCGTGGAGAATAGTACGCAGTTTTGCCAGGATTTGTAGGTTGATTAAGAGTCCGACAGGCTACAACGTGTCCTTCCAATGCCATAACCATCTTTATACCAGCTGATAGGATGCTTAGTTCTACATAGTGGGGGGAGGGGGCAAGCTCATGGGCTGCCACTGGACTCAAGTATCCCACTGGACGTCAACCCTGAATTCAGAGCCAGAGCTCCACACGTTGGAACTGCCTGGAGTCAAAAAAAGAAGCTTGTATCAGTAAAAGTAACCATGAGGCTGTCGAAGTGTCATAAAAACACAACTTGTTTCAGTAATGCTCTTTAAAGGGTAAAATACCTGCTGTCCTTACCCGGTCTGGCCTATATGTGACTCCAGTCCCACGCCATCATGGTTGATTCTTAAAAGTCCTCTAAAAATGGCGCAGCAAAGCATTCAGTTGTATCAAACTGCCAGTAGTTTAAGAAGCAGGCCCACCACCATCTTCTCAGGGCAACATGGGACGGGCAATAAATGCCAGGCTTGGCAGAGACACCCAAGAAAAACCTGTAAACTTCCACCAGTAATGCAATGGGGTTTACACTAGCTTTCTGTATGTATTATCTCGGAGCTGGTTCCCTGATTAGGCAATCCCAGCGAGGAGCGTTGGCCCTGAGGAGCACGGATTGGCAGGTCTGAGGTCCCTGAGCTTCCCTTTACTTACAGTTAATGGAAGGTAAATTAGGGCTACGGATCCACCATTTCACAACCTGTGTTCCCTCGCTCGGAGCTCCCAAACAGGACATCAGCCCTTTTAACTCTTTGTCGGTAATTTTTTAATGCTTTGCATTAATAGGTCATTTTAAAGTCCTCGAAGTAGCTTGCCAATTAGATAAGCAGAGAGTTTGCACGATATCTCCATGCCAGGAAGTTGTGGGCTCAGGATTTAAACATATAATCTAGGCTGAAGCTGACGCTTCAGTGTAGTAGTGAGGAAGTGCTGCATTGTCCGAGGGGGTGTCCTTCAGATGAGATATTACATTGAGGCACCGTCTGTCTTTTCCAGTGAATGTGAACGATCCCACAGTGTTGTCCGAAGAAAAGGAGGCAGTGGCGCCAGCATCCTGACCAACCTTTCCTCCTTTAACCTATATAACCAGAACAAACTTACTTATCATTCATCCAATATGCTGTTCGCAGGATCTTGCTATGTGTACATTGACTGCTATCTTAATTAACGTAACAACCGTAACAACACTTTAAAATGAATTTATTGGATGTGAAGCACTTGGCTACGTGTCTGAGGGATCTGATGAGATACTATAGAAATGTACATGTTGAGATCACTTTGGATGGCATTAACATCAGTTTACATATTCCAGTGTAGGTTTAACTTGACAATAAATGTTTAATGCCAGTGGATTAAAAATATCAACTCAGTCCATTATAAAGCGGTGGATTCAATTAGCTTTTGTTATGCACATTCTGAATAATAAAATGGTCTACTCAACCAACACTAAGTCACATTCATATCAGCCTTTATTGACACCAATAAACTAATGCAAAGTTATTTAAAAACAAAATCTCACCAGATTATTCTTAATGGAATATGAAAATGTATACAAATGTTACATTGATGTGGAGGAAACAATTTCTTGTGTGTGTGAACATATCAAACTGTTGCAGTAACATCCAGGAACATGGAGAGAAAATGGTTCAAATCTACGTCTGGAAAAGAATTTTTTAAACTGCCAGGGAGAAGGAAAAGAAGACACTGGAGATAGAAGTGAAAAAAATGAAAATTACTCTATTTCAAGAATCAAAAAAATATTACAGGTAAAGTGACATTCCTATTTTTAAACTGCTATAAGTGAATTTACTTTGACTCCAAACTTATGTAGTATTTATAAATAAAAGGATATTTAAAAAAATGTACTTTTATTGCACAACAGTTACAAATATCACACCAGTTCTGGCCACTTCCAGGGTAATTGGTGCCACAGTAAAAGAATTCTTAAAAATACTCTTCAGTAATGTATTAAATTTTAAACATTATGTATTTTCTAAAGATATGTTGCTTTGTTCTATTCACAGACTCACACGGAGCTGGTGTGCTGAGCTCTGGGAGGACTTTGCTACTCAAAATATTTTCCACATCACAGAAAAACTGGGGATTGGAGCACATTCTGAATGGCACCACCTTGGAGCTGTGTATTACAGCACACAAACGGGCCATTTGGCCCAACAGGTCTGTGCCGGCGTTTATGCTCCACAAGAGCCTCCTCCTCCCACCCTACTTCATCGAACCCGATCTGTATATCCTTCTATTCCTTTCTCCTTCTTGTGTTTAGCGAGCTTCCCCTTCAAGGCATCTATGCTATTCGCCTCAACTACTCCTTGTGGTAGCAAGTTCCACATTCTAACCACTCTCTGAGTAAAGATGTTTCTCCTGAATTCCCTATTGGATTTATTAGAGATTATCTTGTATTTGGGATCCCTAGGTTTGGACTCTACCACAAGTGGAAACATCGGCCGAAATGTTCCTGCTGTCGTACGTGTGAGTTTGGGAGTATAAGTTCAAATAAATAGGAGCAGGTCGGGAACCCGCCATCATCCCACCTCCTCGCGCCTTTTACTCGGGCGCATTTGCCAGTGTGGCCGTGACCTAATTTAGATCATTGTTAGGTTGTTGTCAGATCCTTAAGCATCTTTTAACGCTACCTTTCAAATTTCCTTGGGTGACCACGGGAATCATGCAGCTTGGGATCCATGTGTGTGAACCGGAGGTAGAAGTTCGGTGGCCATTGATGGAACTCTTCACTGTACAGCATAGAAGAAAGCACAATAAATACTCCCGCCTGACACCTGGTTACTTTCCTAAGGCAGATGCTGAGTGCATTGTCAGCACAGATTTAGGATTCTAGAGGTTGGAAGTGTTTTCAGCAAAGTCGGGAACCACTGTCAGCTCATTGCTACAACCTATCACACCATTGACAGATTGCTTCTCTCATCACTACTTGACCTGCCATCCACCACATCAGCATGGGTTCCATTTATACTGTCTCACCTTGGTACTCAGAATATGACCGCAATGAGCCCCAGCACCAGCAGCAACAACACCACCACCAGCCTTCTCCTCAGTGAACTGATGCTCCACAGGACAGAGGGCATCAGCGCAGTGCTGCACCATGCCAGAGGCAATACCCCCAACACAGAGTATACAGGCAGAGGATGAGCTTCCTCAACTTGACTGAGCAGCAGTGCCAAAGGAGGCTCAGACTATCACGCCACGTCGACGCAGACATTTAAAGACCTGCAGCCCAGAGGAGCGGGTGGCCATGCCTTTCCAGTGGCTGTCAAAGTCATTAGCGCCCTCAACTTCTTCGCCTCCGGCTCCTTCCAGGGATCTGCAGCAGACATTTGTGGCATCTCTCAGTCAGCCACCCACAGATGCATCACACAGGTCACCAATACCATGTTTCACAAGGCAGCCGATTATATCAACTTTGCCACTGATGAAGCTAGTGTTACTGAGCGTGCGCTTGGCTTTGCCACTCTGGCTGGCTTCCCACAGGTGCAGGGCATCATCGACTGAGCACATGTGGTCATCAGGGCACCCCATCATCACCCAGGAGTCTTTGTGAACCACAAGGGCTTCCACTCCCTCAATGTGCAGCTGCTCTACAACCATAGGAAGATCATCATGCATGTGTGCGCCAAATTCCCTGGCAGCTGTCATGACTCTGTCATCCTACACCAGTCCATCTTCCCTCACATCTTCGCACCTTCAAACAGAATTTCTGGCTGAATGCTTGGAGGCCAGGGCTATCCACTGAAGACATGGTCCATGACACCCTTGAGGAGGCCAAGTACTGAGGCCGAGGAGAGATATAATGAAAACCACATATCCACCAATTGTGTCATAGAGCAGACAATAGAAATGCTGAAAATGCACTTCAGATGCCTTGATCGATCTGGAGGAGCCCTTCAGTAAGCACTAGCCAAGGTCTCCAGAATAGTCAAGGTCTGCTGCACCCTGCACAACACAGCGCAGCAGCGACGAGTAACGCTGCATGAGGAGCAAAGCTCTGAGCACACAGCGTCTTCAGAGGAGCATCAGCTGGAAAACGAGGAGGAACTGGAGGAACCTGCGGTCCAGATCCCACCAGCACCCGAGCACATTGCTGCCCGGGAGGCCAGAGATGGGCTCAACATGGGCAGATTTACTTGACTTCAGGCATTAAACCCATATGGCTGCCACATATTGTCAGGTCCCACCCCCCATCGCCCTTCCCTCCAACCCCCCCCCCCACCTCCTGCAAGAACAACATGAAGAATCCCAACAATGACCAAACATTCCTTTCACACTGACCGCCATTGCTGGAGGTAACGTTATGTCTCACCATTCACTCCAACTCACTAAGCCACTTCCAAAGTTACACACAAATTTGTCCATGACTGGAAAGTGGTGAAAATAAATAGTTTTATCTGTGGCAAGAATAATGGAAGCTTAACACAAACCATTATTAAAACACCCAAGTGTTTACCCTTGTGCATCTACTTGTGTCACCTTTCTCTTCCGTGTGCTTCTATGAGGTGCAATCCCTATGGCTTCAGCAGAGGTAGAGGCAGCTGCTCACTTATCTGCTGCCACTGCATAGACACTTTTGGTGGACGCCCTCCAGGTCTTGGAGCTTGTGAGGGCCCCACCAAATTCTGCTCCTCCTGCGACAGTGCAGGGGCAGATTCGGCCATCGCGATCCGAGGAGGCATTTTGCACTCTGACTGAGGGGGAGGTAATGGGGGAGAAGTGTGAGCACTTTGAGATGAGCCCCCACTTCCATCTTCCCTCTCACCATCATCCCTCTCATGGGACATCTGCATTTCCCTGCTAGCAAGGAGCTGGAGAGCACATTGCTGCACAGCAATGGGGCCATGAGGACCCAAGTCTACACTGACATCCCACCCAGAGAGGAGGTCTATGACCCTCTGCCATCTATTCTCCATAAAGACCATGCACTCCTGTGAGTGACTCATTCGCTGCTCCATGCAGGTAGTCATCCTTTCCATGGAAGAGCCAAGAGTTGCCATCGCTTGCGACATGGTGGTGCTCATTTTGGAGATGAACTCCTCCATTTGGACATTTGCAGACATCGCGGTCACAAATCCTGTCAAAGCCTCCTGCACTTTTCGCTGCACCCCCAGGATCGTCCTCTTTCTGGATGGCCCCTGAGGCTCAGCGTCCGCATGCAGCTGAGCAGAGCTGGGAGGGTCCAGCACCCTCCGGCAAGGACTCTCCACTGCTGCCCCTGTCTCCACCATCTCCTCTTGCTCTTGTGAGACACCAAAAGGTGACAACACTAATCTATGTCACTTGGGACCCACTGAGGTGTACGTATCTCTACTGGTGCTGGGTGTGCTTATGTCTGGTGACCGTGCTCCCTCAGAGGCTGGAGGCTCCTCTGGGGAGTCATCCTCCTCCTCCTAGACAGTGGTGGTGGTGGGGGGGGAGCTCTTGATGGACCTGTTTGAAAGTAAAGGGATGAGTTCGAAAGGTCATGTCAACAATGGGTAATAACATTATGCACATGATAAACATTCACTGGCTGCTGACATCAGTCCCCATATGAATGAATGCTGTATGCAATGTGGCTGTATGAGATGTAATGCCGTCACCAGGTTGCTAAGATGTTCCCCACTCCATCTCCCACCTCCGGCTGCTCCGCAACTCCTGATACATCCAGGGCGTCCTCCTCTGCTTCAGTTAACGTGGAGAATGCTGGACGGCCACCTTCGGTTCTCTCCCTCTCCCTCTTATTGTGGGCTCTCTTCTTCTGCAAGGAGGGAAAGAAGCGAAGTTTTAGTGAGAGTGATGGAATGAGTGTATGGAATGGATGGGTTACATCTGTAAAGGGTGACTGTTATGTATGCAACCCAATGTAACCAGTATCATACAGCCACCAGAGGGCGTACCTGTTGGAGTCCCAAAGGATCCCAGCATCCCTTGGGAGCACTGTATATAAGCAGGCCTCCATGCTGTACCAACACTGGAGTTAGAATAAAGGAGCTAAGGTCAAACTTACTCATGTCTGCAGTACTCAGTTACATTATTTTATTATGAACATAAAAACTGGCGATGAGATAACGGAACCATCACGCGAAAATGCAGAGAATTGTTGGTTTCCTGGAGAAATTCTCAGAAGGGGATGATTGGGAGGCCTTTGTGGAGCAACTCGACCAATACTTCTTGACCAACGAGCTGGAAGGGGATGAGAATGCTGCCAAACGAAGGGCGATCCTCCTCACCGTCTGTGGGGCAACAACCTTTGGCCTCATGAAGAATCTTCTAGTTCCGGTGAAACCAACAACCAAATCGTATAAAGAACTGTGTACGCTGGTCCGGGAGCACCGAAATCTGAAGGAGAGCGTTCCGATGGCAAGGTATCGATTTTACACGTGTCAACGGTCTGAAGGCCAGGAAGTGGCAAGCTACTTCGCCGAACTAAGGCGCCTTGCAGGACATTGCGAATTCGATCGACTCCTTGAGCAAATGCTAAGAGACTTTTTTGTGCTTGGCATTGGCCATGAGGTTATCTTTCGCAAACTATTAACTGTTGAAACACCGAACCTGAGCAAAGCCATAATGATAGCCCAGGCATTTATGTCCACCAGCGATAACACCAAACAAATTTTGCAGCATAAAGATGTTTCGGCAAGTACTGTACACAAAGTAACGTCGTTTTCAGGCAGGAATGCATATGGCAGAACATACACAACATCAGATGACCCAGAGTCCACCATCAAACGTTAATGCGAGGCAGTTAATACCTTGTTGGCGCTGCGGAGCTGATCATCGAGCCCATCAATGCTGCTTCAAAAACTGTGTGCAAACGCTGTCGAACAATGGGATACCTCCAACGAATATGCAGACGAGCTGCAAACCCTGCAAACCACCACGTTGCAGAGGAAGATCGATCCATGGTGGATCAGACTGAACGAGAGACTCGAACCGAGGAGGCAGAAGTGTACGGAGTACACACCTTCAGCACGAAATGTCCACCGATCATGTTAAAAGCCGAACTGGACGGAATTCCAATATCCAGGGAACTGGACACAGGTGCGAATCAGTCTATCATAAGCAAAAAGGCCATCGACAGGCTGTGGTGCTACAAGGCACAAAGGCCCAAGCTTAGCCCCATTCACACCAAGCTGAGAACTTACACTAAAGAGCTGATCCCTGTAATTGGCAGCGCAGTAGTAAAAGTCTCCTATGATGGAGCAGTGCACGAACCACCACTATGGATTGTACCAGGAGATGGCCCCACACTGTTCAGCAGGAGCTGGCTGGGAAAAATCCACTGGAACCGGGATGACATCCGAGCGCTCTCGTCTGTTAACGATGCCTCATGTGCCCAGGTTCTGAGCAAGTTTTCGTCATTGTTTGAGTCAGGCATCTGAAGTTTCTCGGGGGCGAAGGTGCAGATCCACTTCGTTCCTGGTACATGACCCATCCACCACAAGGCAGGGGCGGTGCCATATACGATGCGAGAGAAAGTGGAAATTGAGCTGGACAGGCTGCAGCGAGAAGGCATCATCACACCAATGGAATTCAACGAGTGGGCTAGTCCAATTGTTCCGGTCCTCAAGGGCGATGGCACGGTCAGAATTTTTGGGGACTATAAAGTAACGATTAACCGTTTTTCGCTGCAGGATCAGTACCCACTACCCAAGGCAGATGACCTATTTGCGACCCTGGCAGGAGGGAAGACGTTCACCACATTGGACCTGACCTTGGCCTACATGACGCAGGAGCTGGTAGAATCTTCGAAAGGCCTCATCTGTATCAACACGCACAAAGGTCTGTTCATCTACAATAGATGACCGTTTGGGATTCGATCGGCTGCAGCTATTTTTCAAATGAACATGGAGAGCCTGCTAAAGTTGGTTCCGTGCACCATGGTTTTCCAGGACGACATATTGATCTCAGGTCGGGACACCATAGAACACTTGAAGAACCTGGAAGAGGTTCTAAGTTGGCTAGATCGTGTGGAACTCAGGTTGAAACGCTCGCAGTGTGTTTTCCTGGCGCCAGAGGTCGAGTTCTTAGGGAGAAGAATCGCGGCAGACGGCATCAGACCCACCGACGCCAAGACGGAGGCTATCAAGAACGCGCCGAGACCACAGAACGTGACGGAGCTGTGGTCATTCCTGGGACTCCAACAATTTTGGTACCCGGGTTAAGTACCTTGCTAGAACCCCTACATGTGCTGCTATGCAAGGGAGATGACTGGGTATGGGGGAAATCACAAGAGGCTGCTTTTGAGAAAGCCAGAAATCTGTTATGTTCCAATAAACTGCTTGTTCTGTATAACCCATGTAAACGTTTAATGCTAGCTTACGATGCATCTTCGTACGGGGTCGGGTGTGTGTTAGAAGAAGCAAACGAATCGGGAACATTGCAACCGGTCGCCTATGCATCCAGGAGTTTGTCCAAGGCCGAAAGGGCCTACAGCATAATTGAAAAAGAAGCTCTGGCATGCGTTTACGGGGTAAAAAAAATGCACCAGTATCTGTTTGGTCTTAAGTTTGAGTTAGAAACTGACCATAAGCCGCTCATATCGCTATTCTCAGAGAGGAAAGGAATTAATTCCAATGCCTCTGCCCACATCCAAAGATGGGCGCTTACGATGTCTGCATATAACTTTAATCCGCCACAGATCAGGCACAGAGAACTGTGCTGATGCTCTCAGTCAGCTACCATTGTCCACCACCAGGGTGGAAATGGCACAGCCTGCAGACTTGCTCTTGGTGATGGGTGCATTTGAAAACGAAAAGTCACCCGTTACGGCCTGCTAGATCAGAACCTGGAGCAGCCAGGATCCTTTACTGTCCCTTGTGAAAAAAACTGTGTCCTCCATGGGAGCTGGTCCAGCGTCCCAGCAGAGATGCATGAAGAGATCAAGCCGTTCCAGTGGCGCAAAGATGAAAGGTCCATACAGACGGACTGTCTTTTGTGGGGCAATCGCGTGGTTTTGCCTAAGAAAGGCAGGGAAACATTCATTTGCGACCTACACAGTACCCACCCAGGCATAATAATGATGAAAGCTATAGCCAGATCCCATGTGCGGTGGCCCGGCATCGACTCAGATTTGGAGTCATGACTGCGCCAATGCAACACTTGCTCTCAACTGAGCAATGCACCCAGGGAGGCACCGCTAAGCTTGTGGTCATGGCCCTCCAAACCGTGGTCGAGGATCCACGTTGACTTTGCGGGCCCGTTTCTAGGCAAAATGTTTTTGGTTGTTGTGGATGCTTTTTCAAAATGGATTGAGTGTGTAATAATGTCTGTAAGCACGTCCACTGCCACCATCGAAAGCCTACGAGCCATGCTCACCATGCACAGCCTGCCTGATGTCCTTGTCAGCGACAATGGACCGTACTTCACCAGTGATGAATTCAAGGAATTCACGACCCGCAATGGGATCAAGCAGTTCACATCTGCCCCATTCAAGCCCGCATCCAATGGCCAGGCAGAACATTCAGTCCAAACCATCAAGCAAAGCTTGAAAGGCATGTCTGAAGGTTCTTTGCAGATCCACCTGTCCCAAGTCCTGCTCAGCTACCACACCAGACCCCACTCGCTCACCGGGGTTCCCCCAACCGAGCTGCTCATGAAAAGGGCGCTCAAAACAAGGCTCTCTCTTGTCCACCCTAATCTCCATGATCACATCGAGAACAGGCGGCATCAACAAAGCATGTACCATGATCGCGCAAACATGTCACACGATATTGAAGTCAATGACCCTGTATTTGTATTCCACTATGAACATGGTCCCAAGCGGCTTGCTGGCATCGTCGTAGCCAAAGAAGGGAGTCGGGTGTTTCAGGTCAAACTAGCTAATGAATTAACTTGCAGAAAGCATTTGGACCAAACCAAACTGTGATTCACAGACAGCCACGAGCAACCCGAAGAGGACACCACCAACTTCGACCCTCCAACACACACACAAGTGGCAACTGACATCACGGTTGACCACGAAACTGAACTCAGCAGCCCAGCAAGGCCAGCTGCCCAGCAGCCCAGCGAAGAACCGACCAACTCACCTACACTTGCATTTGTACCAAAATGATCGACAAGGGAGCGAAAAGCCCCAGATCGTCTCGCCCTGTAAATAAGTATACTATTGACTTTGGGAGGGAGTGATGTTATGTGTGCAACCCTATGTAACCAGTATCATATCGCCACCAGAGGGTGTACCTGTTGGAGTCCCAAGGGATCCCAGCATCCCTGCGGAGCACTGTATATAAGCGGGCCTCCCATGCTGTACCAACATTCTGGAGTTAGAATAAAGGAACTAAGGTCACACTTACTCATGCATACAGTACTCAGTCACATTACTTTATTATGAACATAACAGTGACTATGATGAAGTTGGGTGCCAATGGCAAATGGCCTCTTTGGATGGTGGTACTTGGTATGTGCATTAGGTTGAGGGTTATTAGTCAGATGGGGATGTGATAATATCAATAGAGAGAGGGATGGATCGACGTGCAAAATATGTTGGTTTGAGTAAGGATGCACAGGAGTAGGCTTGGGAAGACACAGTGATGGGGATGTGATGAGAGGCACAACAGGATGAAGTTGAGTGTGGCTTTGCACTTACCTTTCCTGATCTAATGAGATTATTGAAGCACTTCCGGCACTGCACCCGGGTCCTCCTCCACAATATTTCTGTTGTTTACCTCCTGTGCTATCTCCAGCCAGACTTGTTTCGTCTCCTGGGGAGGTCTCTTGTGCCTATCAGAGGGAAGACGACCTTCCTGCCTGCTCTCACGCCCTCCACAAGTATATGCAGGAAGTCATCTGCAGTCCTCTGCCTCTGTGCAGTCATGTTTTCAAGGCTTAGCAAGACCTAAATGCTCTACTACAGTGCCTGCACACTCCTAGATGAACCTTCAAATGCAATGTGGCCAAGGCACCTTTAAATATCCTGGCTGGAAATGAGTATGGTCTGAGGCGCAAATTGGCTAGATTAGACTGGCAAATGATACTTAAAGAATTAAAGGTGGATAGGCAATGGCAAACCTTTAAAGATCATGTGGATCAGCAATTGTACATCCCTGTCTGGAGTAAAAATAAAACGGGGAAGGTGGATCAACCGTGGCTAACAAAGGAAATTAAGGATAGTATTAATTCCAAAGAAGAGGCATACAAATTAGCTAGAAAAAGCAGCAAACCGGAGGACTGGGAGAATTTTAGAATTCAGCAGAGGAGGACAAAGGGTTTAATTAAGAGGGGAGAAATAGAGTATGAGAGGAAGCTTGCCAGAAACATAAAAACTGACTGCAAAAGCTTCTATAGATATGTGAAGAGAAAAAGATTAGTGAAGACAAACGTTGGTCCCTTGCAGTCAGATTCAGGTGAATTTATAATGGGGAACAAAGAAATGGCAGACCAATTGAACATGTACTTTGGTTCTGTCTTCACAAAGGAAGACACAAATAACCTTCCGGATGTACTAGGGGACCGAGGGACTAGTGAGAAGGAGGAACTGAGGGATAGCCTTATTAGGTGGGAAATTGTGTTAGGGAAATTGATGGGATTGAAGGCCGATAAATCCCCAGGCCCTGACAGTCTACATCCCAGAGTACTTAAAGAAGTGTGGCCCTAGAAATAGTGGATGCATTGGTGATCATTTTCCAACAGTCTATCGACTCTGGATCAGTTCCTATGGACTGGAGGGTTGCTTATGTAACACCACTTTTTAAAAAAGGAGGGAGAGAGAAAACAGTTAATTATAGACCGGTTAGCCTGACATCGGTGGTGGGGAAAATGTTGGAATCAATTATTAAGGATGAAATAGCAGCACATTTGGAGAGCAGTGATAGGATTGGTCCAAGTCAGCATGGATTTATGAAAGGGAAATCATGCTTGACAAATCTTCTGGAATTTTTTGAGGCTGTAACTAGTAGAGTGGACAAGGGAGAACCAGTGCATGTGGTGTATTTGGACTTTCAAAAGGCTTTTGACAAGGTCCCACACAGGAGATTGGTGTGCAAAATCAAAGCACATGCTATTGGGGGTAGTGTACTGACGTGGATAGAGAACTGGTTGGCAGACAGGAAGCAGAGAGTCAGGATTAACGGGTCCTTTTCAGAATGGCAGGCAGTGACTAGTGGAGTGCTGCAGGGCTCAGTGCTGGGACCCCAACTCTTTACAATATACATTAATGATTTAGATGATGGATTGAGTGTAATATCTCCAAATTTGCAGATGACACTAAACTGGGTGGCGGTGTGAGCTGTGAGGAGGACGCAAAGAGGCTGCAGGGTGACTTGGACAGATTAGGCGAGTGGGCAAATACATGGCAGATGCAGTATAATGTGGATAAATGTGAGGTTATCCACTTTGGGGGCAAAAGCACGAAGGCAGAATATTATCTGAATGGTGGCAGATTAGGAAAAGGGGAGGCCTGGGTGTCATGGTTCATCAGTCATTGAAAGTTGGCATGCAGGTACAGCAGGCAGTGAAGAAGGCAAATGGTATTTTGGCCTTCATAGCAATGGGATTTGAGTATAGGAGCAGAGAAGTCTTGCTACAGTTGTACAGGGCCTTGGTGAGGCCCCACCTAGAATATTGTGTTCAGTTTTGGTCTCCTAATCTGAGGAAGGACGTTCTTTCTATTGAGAGAGTGCAGCGAAGGTTCACCAGACTGATTCCAAGGATGGCTGGATTGACATATGAGGAGAGACTGGATCAACTGGGCCTTTATACACTGGAGTTTAGAAGGATGAGAGGGGATCTCATAGAAACATATAAGATTCTGACTGGACTGGACAGGCTAGATGCGGGAAGAATGTTCCCGATGTTGGGGAAGTCCAGAACCAGGGGACACAGTCTTAGGATAAGGGGTAGGCCGTTTAGGACTGATATGAAGAGAAACTTCTTCACTCAGAGTTGTTAACCTGTGGAATTCCCTGCTACAGAGAGTTATTGATGTCAGTTCATTGGATATATTCCAGAGGGAGTTAGATATGGCTCTTACAGCTAAAGGGATCAAGGGGTATGGAGAGAAAGCAGGAAAGAGGTACTAAAGGAATGATCAGCCATGATCTTATTGAATGGTGGTGCAGGCTCGAAGGGCCGAATGGCCTACTCATGCACCTATTTTCTATATTTCTATGAGTCATCCATGACATCATCAGACCCGCACCAGTTAATAGGGCCGGGAAATGCACAGGCCTGCCTTAAGTGCCACTAAGGGAAAGTCGATCTGAGGAGGGTTATGCAATGAGGAACAGTGTCATGACCCGCCACACTGACCGCCCACAGCTGACCCGCCCAGATAAACAAAATTCTGGCCATCTTCTCTATGTCTACTCTGTCAAAACCCTTTATAGAGGATGTGTACAGGAAGTTGCTGGTTGTGGTGAGCAGATTGATGAGCGTCAATCTGCTCTATCAACCACATCTAGTCTAATTGAATTATATTTCCCAAACAACCTTATCAGTCAATCTCCACGAGTTTTCAGCCTGAACACTAGCATGGATATTTTCAATGACCCAATAAAGCAGAAGCATGTGCTGCTCCAACAGGCTCTGAAATGGTGTTAAGGGGCCACTATCTATGTCAGGTGACTAACATATCCCTTGATATGTATCTCCTAATCTTGTGGCTTCTGCAGTGTATCTCAGTGAAGGCCTTGTGGATCACAAAGCCACACAGTATGGTTCCCAATGCCCAGGGTTGTCAGTTATTAGTTTTTATAAGTTTCTCAATCACTGAAGGTTTGCCATCCACTTTTCCCTCATCACTAACCTACGCTAGAATGGCAATTGGATTATTTAAACTTGGTTGAAGAATACTGATCTGTGCTGACAAGATATCGTTTCATTAATTTATTAATGAATAAATACAGAAAGGCAAATACCAGAGAGGCACAAAATAATTTATGGAGGTTAAGTGTTGCAGAGGAGCACGGATGCTGAAGATTTTCATGTACTTTCATAATTTTATAAACCAGTAGGTTAAGAAAGACATAATAAACTTTGCTTTTGTGTTATATATGCTCTATGTCCCAATTACTACAATTACTTTGCACCTTATCAGACTGTTCTGACTTTGAAGAGAAGCTGTTTTCCATGTCAAGTAAATTGAAACGTTTGGTAATCATCCAATCAGGCTAACTAATGAGTTGAACAGAACCTGCGGCATATTTTGGGTCTGTCTGATATTCTTTGGTTTACTGTGTAAACAAAACAATTGCCCCATTTATTTTAAATGGATTTACACTGTCATTAAAACAGGCAAGGGAATTTCATGCAAACATGTTAATGGGATTCATTAGGAATATTGCACTGCTTAATTTCAATTTCTGAATCATTTTCAGGGAGGGCTCTGCTGGATTTTTGGTTATGTGGGACAATTGTATTCATTTTCAGCACCTGCTTTTTGTAAATGGTGCAATTCCCACAATTCCCTGCACTTTGCGGATTTGTAGAAACTTTGTTGGTTTTATGAGCTGTCATTGTGCAAACCTTCTCGTACCCTTGGCAGAACAGATATTGCGATAGATCAGGCATCTTTACTTTTGACCGATTGATTGACTGGAATAACCAGTTTATTTTCTTTGAAAAAGAAACATGGCCCTCTCTGCACTTTCATTTTGGTCTCCATTTCCCCGCCTGTATTGCTACTCGTGTACAGCATCACATTCAATAGCATTAGTCAAGCACCCGAATCCCACTCATTCAGGCAATAAATTTGAATAATTTCAGCTGACATCTAACTGGCTGCTTTAACTCACTGCTGATGGTGAGTTAAGATGCTGTGTGTCGAAATATACCAGCATTCACGGGTGAGTTATAAAGTGTAAGCGCTCACTGCTGAGTAACTGTCTGAAGTGCCTTCACTACTGACAGTTCAAAGTAGCCTCTAGAAAAAAGATAGGAAACTTAATGGTTGAGTTGAATAGATTTTTAGATAATATTACACACTTCAGAGTGACTGTAAAAGCAAAGAACCTTGTTGTTTATGAAGATTTCTTTTGCTACTACAGTGCTACTCATCCCTAAAATCCTTCGGTGTGTTTTTAAAAGCTCACTGTGCCCATCTTATGCCATTTATTTTCCCGGTGCTTTTATCTCTGTGTACAAAGCTACTCTTTTTGTGATGCAGTGGTAGTTGATGCCAATCATCATAAACTCAACACCCTTAAAAGGCAGTTATTATACTCTTCATGTATTAAACCAACATGATATTTTATATTCCTTGTAGTTTTCACCTAGTCTCGACCAAATGTTACTTTTGCTGTGTCTCCAAACTGCAATTACTCAATGATCCTTTTACCAGAGAGAGGCAATTGCCTCTCTGATACAAAGTGATTCTGAAAGAGGTCGCCATGGAGGTTACAAATGATTGCTTTGACACTGACCCAGTGTAATCTGAACATTGTCCACAAAAGTTGTCTTCATCTGAATCACTGCTGTCAAGTGTTGTCCTTGATGTTAGTCTACCAAAATCCCAAAGGAGCTTGTAATGGTTTGTAAAATACAACAAGCAGCAAAGACGTGCCTGTCCCACTGAAAGGGCATATAGCAGGGACCTCCCAGAGTAACAGCACATGAAATCTCATGTTTTTATTCCTAGTGGATTAGTTGGTAGAACTCACACCTCGGAGTCAGAAGGTTATGGGTTCAAGTCCCACTCCAGAGACTTGTGTACAAAATCCAGCACAGACACGATGGGCCAAATGGCTGCCTCCTGTGCTGTAAGTTTCTATGATTCTATGATCTAGGCTCACACTGCAGTGCAGCATAGAGGGAGTGCTGCTCTGTCTGAAGTACTGCCTTTCCGATGAGATGTTAAACTGAGACCCCGTCTGTCCTCTTAGGTGGACATAGATTCCATGGCACGAATTGAAGAAGAGCAGGGGAGTTATCCCTTAAGGGGCTCGACTTTCAGTACATCATCGTCCATTTAGCACTCCTATAAGCGCTGTGATGCAGGCTATCGCCCATTTTTGTTAAAAAGTGGAACCTAGCGCCTGATTATTGCTCATTTATTGCCGGCCCAACTTTCGGCACACAAATATCATCGTCGTCGTCACCATAGGCAGTCCCTCAGAATCGAGGAGGACCTGCTTCCACTCCCAAAGTGAGTTCTTTGATGGCTGAACAGTGCAATACGAGAGCCACAGGCCCTGTTACAGGTGGGACAGACATTCGTTGGGGGAAGGGGTCGGTGGGGCTGGTTTGCTGCGCGCTCCTTCCGCTGCCTGCGCCTGGCCTCTTCATGCTCCTTGCGTCGAGACTCTGAGAGCTCAACGCTCTCCCGGATGGACTTTCTCCACCTCGGGCAGTCTGCGGCCAGGGTCTCCCATGTGTCAGTGGTGATGTCGCACTTTACCAGGGAGACTTTGAGGGTGTCCTTATAACGTTTCCGCTGTCCTCCTTTGGCTCATTTATCATGAAGGAGCTCCACATAAAGCATTTGTTTTGGGAGTCTCGAATCTGGTGTACTATGTGGCCTGCCCAACGAAGCTGATCGAGTGTGGTCAGTGCTTCAATACTGGGGATGTTAGCCTGGTCAAGGACACTGATGTTGGTGCGCCTGTCCTCCCAGGAAATTTGCAGGATCTTGCAGCGACATCGTTGGTGCTGCATTGCCCGGCTTAAGTTTAAAAAAAAATGATGTCATCTATGTGCAAGGCCGAGAATAGTGCTGAAAATGGAAACTTGCACCCGATTATCGCCCAGGTGATCGCCGCCCGCAACTTTCGGTACTTCGCCGAAATGATCGCTGGCCAAAAAAGTCACTGAAAAATAGCTGCACTCACCTGACCTTAAGTCAGCACTGTTCGGCAGTACTTGGCACTACGGACGCCATTTTGAAAGGCTGCTTCAAGTGCTTATGAGAAGAATCAATTTGTGAGTGATTTTAAGGGCCTTTTTGACTCTTGCCAATCATCTAATCACATTTGTATCTGTTGAAGACAAATTAAGGGCATTTTATAGCAATTTATAGTGATAGGGCCTGTAATTTCTCAACCAGTATTGGTCACGAATCACATGCTGCACACTAGAGATGGGAGAAGGTATATTGAAGAGCATTATGTGCCCAATCAAAGAGATGGCAGACTGCTGAAGAGGAGACATTGCACCCAACGCATTTACAGGGAAAAGTGATCATACCTGAACTTTTCCGATAACGTGCATTAGGAGGCTGCGCTTCCGAAAGGAGCTCATCAGTGAGATATGCCAGCTAATTAAGGGAAATCTGCAGCCTAACAGTATAATCAGGACCGCACTGCCCGTTGATGTTAAGGTTACTGCGGCACTTTCCTTCTATGCATTGGGCTCCTTTCAGGCATCAGCTGGTAACATTTGCGGTATCTCTCAGCACGCCACACATTGCTCCATTCGATAGGTGGTTGAAGCCCTTTACGCATGCAGGATGGACTTTATAAACTTCCCTTTGATCAGGGAGGCACAGACTGAGAGGGCTTTGGGTTTCTCACGAATAGCAAACTTCCCAAGATGCAGGGAGCAATAGACTGTATGCACATCGCCCTGCGAGCACCTTTTCAGGATGCAGAGGTGTTCCGGAACAGAAAGGGATTCCACTCCTTGTTTGTGCAGTTCATTGTCGACCACGGCAGTAAATGCAAATTTTCCAGGCAGCATCCATGATGTGCACATCTTGCATGAGAGCACTGTCTCTGACCTGTTTAAGAGTCAGCCACCAGGATGCTGGGGGATCAAGGATATGGCCTTGCCAGCTAGCTCATGACCCCACTGCGTAAGCCCCAGACGGAAGCTGAGAAGCGCTACAATGAAAGCCTTATAGCTACACGCAATGTCGTTGAAAAGACAATCAGAGTGTTTAAGCAGCACTTCAGATGTCTGGACCACTCAGGAGGGAACTTACAATACCACCCTGAGCAGGTCGCTGAGTTTATTGCCGCAAGGCATGGACAGCATCGGCCATTTGGCCCATTGCCACAACTATTCGCTCCATGCCCTCCGTTATTCATGCGGCCATTGCGGCAATGTTTCCGGTCAACCCACCAATGACCTGGAGGAGCTCTCGACTGATATCGACGCTCGCCCTTGACAGTGTGACCATGTCCTCGTTAGAATTTTCCCATCGCAGCGCGTGCCTACCTCGCCGACTCAACCTCCGTGGGGTCGGCGTGGGCAATGTATGTATTGGAGTTGTTCTTATGTTGTTAACCTGAGAATAGTACAAAAGCTGCATGCATAACATGACATCATTCATATATTATAATGAAATGCCATTACATTACTTTAAATTAATGCTTTACACATTACTCATATGGCACAACAACAGGATCTGCACCACCACGGGTGGCAGAACGACTGGCTGCCCACTAGTGCTGCAGCACATTTCTCCAAATCAGTCGGGGTCTGTATGTCAGCAGGGCCTCCTCCAGTGCACCTCTGCTGCCCCCAATTCTTAAATATCTTCCTCTGCAAATGTGACAAGTGCATGGCATAAGCTAATTGACTTGGTACTATTACGGAAAGACAACAGCTTCTAACGTTCTATGATATGGTTTGTATCCACAATGAATGCATGGTTAATAACATCTACGTTTAGAGAAAATATTTAATAACATCGTGTTTAGGAACTAATGCTTGACACCAAACATCTCGCGTACAATCTCCAGGAAAGGCCCAATCCACGGGCCATTGCATTTGGCACCTGAGGGGAGGTAGGCAGTTTATTTGACCTGATGGAGGTCCCCCAGGGGGAGGGAATCAGGAGCGCTGGTGAGCTCGGCAATGACAGGAGTGTAATGGGAGGGGGACACTGTGTCCATGGGCTGTGCTCGGAGACCTCTGTGTGGCCAGAGCTAATGTCCCAAAATGTCCCAGGGCAGACAATGAGCCAGGGCAGCTCTCCCCCAGTCCAGGCTGGGTCACTGTGTGAGTGACAGCAGCCGGAGAGACTGACACAGTCTGGGTAAAGGTGACTGGACCCGTCATTGCTCAGTCGTGCCCCATCCACCAACATAACCCAAAAGGAGACGGTGCCCAAATTAGACTTAAAGGGCGTAGGTTCCGAACCCTGTCCAAATCTTAGCAGGGAAGCTACGCAAGATTACCCAGCTTCATTACAATCCGGCAGATTTACATATTCAGTGGATCATTATAATTTAAAATCTATTTAATACTTACTCTTGCGGAAGCAACAAGGCTGTTCCACCTCTTGCGGCACTGTTCGGATTCACTCCTATCATGGGACACTGAGGACATCACATCAGCAATCTCGCCCCTTATTTTCTGATACATTGGGGGTTATTTGGCCCCACCGGGTCTCGACTTCATTGACCAATGCATCATTTGCTTCATCAGAGAAGGGTTTTGCCCACCTTCTATCTGCAACTTCCTGCACACTCTCTCCCGAGTCTTCGTGCGACATATCCATTTTTTAAAATCTTCCTAACAATTTACAACAATCTTTTTACTTTATAACTAACTTCTTCACAACTATAGCACTTGAAAGATCAGCAATTCTTCATTCCTTCAAAAATTAGCAACCCTTCACTCCTTCACAAAAGCTCTTTCTCCCTCTCTCTCTCTCTCTCTCCACAACAAACACTCTCTCTTCCCCATCCCCCTTTGTCTTCTGAGCATGTGCAGATGACCCCTGACCTCCAGAATCGCGGGAAAATTTTGTTGCTAAAAAAAAAGCGCATGTGCAGAACGGCCATTGTTATGCACGCCAGCCTTGCACAACTGAATACATCGCTAAGGTTCATTTCACATCGCTAAGGCTATTGCCTAAAATAAAAAGCCGAAACTAGCTGTCAAAAAAATGGGCGATATTCCAGTGATCCTGAAAAATAAAAAATCACTACTGCCGGAAATATCGCCCATTTTTTGGCCGATAGCAATCTTAGTGGAAAGTCTAGCCCCTTGTGTCCTGGCCAATATTTATCCCTCAAATACCATTAGAAAAAACAGATTATCTGGTCATTATCACAATGCTGTTTGTGGGAACTTGCTGTGCGCAAGTTGGCTGCCATGTTTCCCACATTACAACAGTGACTACACTTCAAAAGTATTTTATTGGCTGTAAAGTGCTTTGTGATGTCCAGTGGTCGTGAAAGGCGCTAGATAAATGCAATTCTTTCTTTCTTTCTTTCCTTTTCCTTTTCTTTTTTCTTCTTTTTTCTTTTTTCTTTTTTCTTTTTTCTTTTTTCTTTTTTCTTCTTTTTTCTTTTTTCTTTTTTTTCTTCTTTTTTCTTTTTTCTTTTTTTTCTTTTTTCTTCTTTTTTCTTTTTTCTTTTTTCTTTTTTCTTTTTTCTTTTTTCTTTTTTCTTTTTTCTTCTTTTTTCTTCTTTTTTCTTTTTTCTTCTTTTTTCTTTCTTCTTTTTTCTTCTTTTTTCTTTCTTCTTTTTTCTTCTTTTTTCTTTTTTCTTCTTTTTTCTTCCTTTTTTCTTTTTTCTTTTCTTTTCTTTTCTTTTCTTTTCTTTTCTTTCCCGGGGATGAGGGACTCCAGTTAGGTATAGACACCGTCTGAGCTGGGATTGTTCTCCTTGGAGCGAGAAGGTTAAGAGGTGTTCAAAATCATGAATGGTTTTGATAGAGTAAATAAGGAGAAACTGTTTGCAATGATAGAAGGGTCAGTAATCAGGTTTAAGGGAATTGGCAAAAGAATCAGGGGCGGCACGTGGAAATATTTTTTCCGCAGCGAGTTGTTCGTTTTTGTGGAATGCACAGCCTGAAAGGGTTCAATAATAACATTTAAAAGAGAATTGGATAAATACTTGAAGGGAAATTACTTACAGGGCTATGGGAACATAGCAGGCGAGTGGGATTAATTGGATAGCGCTAACAAAGAGCCGGCAGAGGCACACTGGGCCGAATGGCCTCCTTCTGTGCTGTATCATTCTATAATTCTATGATTCTGAGGCAAAAGAAGCCGGTACATGTCAGCATGATTCAAACCCCTCTGATAACATCAAGACTCATCTGCATGCTCACAAAAATGAGACTTTCCTTGCCTCTCTGTTCTAATGGTACAACGGTCACCGCATTGGCCCAGAATTTCCTATTCATAATCATGGCGTAATGAAAATTTCCGCTGTAAGAGATTGGGGGAAATTCGGGCGTAATTGTGTGTAACTTGCGTACTTGCGATATGCGTGAATTTCCATGAACTTTTACACACGTGCACCGAGACCGGGACCTGGACGAATCATTGCTCATTATTGTGGCTCAGCATCTGACCTCCCCACCCCCCCTCTCCTGGCATAGTAGATAGTGGAATTTCCTGCTCATTTAAAATGGGTGTCAATTTCCGCCCTAAATTCTAGGTGCAGTAGGACCCAACATCACATTTCTGTACTAAGGGGAGCTGTAGGGCAGGGCCTTCCATGTTGCATAGGGCAGCTCAGTACATGTCCAGGGTGCATGTCTGAAACGTTCAGCCCATTGTGTATGCAAATCGGGTGCTACCGCCTGTTTCCGGCCCCTTTGCCAAATTGCTCTGCGAATGACCGCAGTGTGGGCCCTGTGTGCTGTGGTCTGTTTCTTCAGGTGCTCAGCAGCCACACCAGGGGTCCTCAAATGGACTGCTAGAGGCTGCCACTGAAAAGGTATGTTTAAAGTTATTTTGCTTGCCTTTTTGGGGAGCAGGAGTGCTCGGGGCCCCAATTGTTTAGGCTGTATTCCACTTAATTATGCAGATTTTCCTGTTCCGGTCGGTGTATGCTAATGGGACTTGCAGGAGATTCCACCGTCAATTGCCATCGGCAAAATGGGTGTAAATGTTGCGTACAATTTTGGCGTAACCTGCCACCACAGGAAATTCTGCGCTCAACTGCATATCTGAACCCTTCCTTCCAAGTGGTAGACTTGCTGGCCAAGGTGGCCTACTCCTCCCTGCGTCCTCAGTGTGTTCAACACAGGGCCCATTGCACAGTGTCATGCTCGAACTCATCCTTTCAAAACCATGGAAATTCTTACTTCCCCAAGTCTTTCCTGCCTCCTACAAGTTTCCAGAGTTGTAAAACCTAAGCTTGGGATCACTTAATCCCTGTTTCCTGTATTATCTCTGCTTCTCATTTATGCTTTTCAAACTTGATGTATGGCACTGTGGATCTTGGACCTTTAATCTTGGTTTCTCAATTACAAAAAAGAGTCATCCTGAATTTTACCCAGGCTGGGATC
Source organism: Pristiophorus japonicus (assembly GCF_044704955.1). NCBI lineage: Eukaryota > Metazoa > Chordata > Chondrichthyes > Pristiophoridae > Pristiophorus > Pristiophorus japonicus. The sequence continues at coordinate 61,910,127 of NC_091989.1, read as the reverse complement.
CTAATGACAGCAGCAGACATCATTCAATCGGACACAGCTTAAACTTTTCTTGTATAGTCTGTCCCGTAGTTTTCCCAGACCAGTCTGGTCGCTGTCCTGAACTTCTGTAGTCTGGCTCATATTCAAAATCCATGTTCAACCAAGTGTTCCCTTTTAATATGTTGATAGGGTGAGATGCAGTAAGATGGGACGAAGCTCATGTGGAGCATAAACACCAGCATGGACCTGTTGGGCTGAATGGGCTGTTTCTGTGCTGTAAATACTGTAGGGTTTAGCCATATTCAGTGCAAAGTTCCCTCTACTGTTCCCAGCATTTTGCTGATCAACGCACGTGGCCTTAATGTTCTTTTGTTCTAATTGACAATTGCATTGCCTTGGTGACCTTATGTCAACCCTTCTGCTTATCAAAATGGAAGACGGAAACCTTTGTTTAAAAACATGGGGAGGGGGGGCATTCTCTACTCAGTCACCAGATGGACACGATATCAGCGGAGCGCCCACCCAATGCGGCAGTTGGGAGGTCCGAACCGTTCTCAGTTTCAGGCCTCATTAACATTTTCTGGCGAGTTGCGGGTACTAACAACAACAACAACTTGAATTTATATAGCACCTTTTAATGTGGTAAAACCATTCCAAGGCGCTGTTATCCGGCAAGATTTGACGGCGAGCTGCATAAAGAGATATTGGGACAGACGACCAACAGCTTGGTCAAAGAGGTAGGTTTAAACGGGCGCTCTGCTGTAGCTCGCCAGCTATCTGCAGTGAAGACCTGCCGGCTCTGGCATGCAGGTAAGGCCTACTGAGGGGGGCGGGTGGGGGAGCAAATGCCTGGGGTGGGAGAAGAGGAATGAGAATAGGCTGTCAGTGGGCAGAAGGTTTCTGTGGGGCCTGGATGAGCACTCCTGGCTCCACGAGAATCTTCAAAAGAGAGCAAACAATGCATCTTGATGGTGCGGCCTCCAGCGGTCATTTTAAAGATTGTCGGCTTGGCCTTTCAACGCCCGGAAAAAATGGAAACTGGCAGGCGCTGTGCATGCTCCACTTTCGAGGTTTGCTGTTCTCCTTCTCCCACCTCTCTGCCTACTTGCCAAATGGGCACCAGTAGCACCGGCATTGCCGTCCTGCTGCCAACACTGAATGAAGCTGTGGAGAGATGTGAGCAGAACTGAGTGAGAAACCACTTGTTGCACTCTTAGCTGTCAATCTCGCAGGGCTGTGCAGACGATTGGATTGTGCAGAGTGCTTTTGAACAATTGCACCATTATTGCACTCCAGTTTCATGGCGGCCCAACTGCTTACACTAGTTTTACACGTGAATCACGCCAGTGCTTACACTAACCAGTTCACAAGCTAATTGGTGTACCCGGGAGGTTTGCATGTATCTCCCTCTGCTGGTGAACAGCATAACTTTCCCCTGCAATAACAGCGTAACTGCGGCATAACTGATGGGGCACATGTGTCAGCAGTGGATGTCTTTATAGCCTGTAATACAGAGAAGGTGCAAGACCATTGTGTTTCTGAGATCGGGCATGTCATTAAAAACTCGGGTGCACATTCGGGATATTTTAAAATGTTTATTGTTTTGCACTATGAATAATCGTGCAAATGAACACTCGAATGAGACATATAGGCGGGGCAATTGCGCAGCGCCCCGTTTTGGGGCGGTAACGTCCACAAGGTGGGAGTTCCTGCGCCAGGCATGGAAGTCCCGCCCCGCTCGCGAAATTGGGGTTACCGCCCATGAGAGGAAGTAGAGCGCAACAAAATGGCCTCCACTTCCTCTCTGGGGTGCTAAGGGGGCAGAAACAGAGGGAGCGGAGCGCAGCACTATGCACTGGGGGGAGGGGGGGTAGTGCTGCTGCGTAGAAGCAACCCTCCCCTTCACATTAAAAGGGAGGGCTGAGCTGTAGACTCTGCGGGGCCCAACCTGGACTGTGCCATCAGCCCGGCTTTGAGCGGAGCGCGGGCTGCCAGATCGCGGCACGGACCCCGAATTCAAGGAGGCAACTGGCCGCCACAGGTAAGTAGGCCGATATTTTATTTATTAAATTTACGCACACGCCACCTCCCCTTTAAGTAGCACCCCGCGAGTGGACGACCGCTATGTATGCACCCACTGAAGCTGTCGCTGGCATTGCCCGCCGCAGTTTTAGGGGCGATCCTAAATTTTAGCTCCGGGGTGAAAATGGCTCGCTGTGCACGGTGATGATGTTGTGATCGTTGGCAGGGTGGAGCGCCACCGATTACCGCGGGGGCACTAACGGGAGTCGTAAACTAGTCCAATTTCTCCCCCGTACTGCAAAAGAAATCAGTGCAGTTTAGCATTTGCTAAAATCTTATGCCGCAACCATTATATAACACATTGGAAACGAGGATAGTCAAAGAAGGGATGGAATTATTCAAAAAAATTGTTTTTAAAAGGTAATAACATAAGGGATAAAAGGATGAAGAGTTATTTAAGTGGTATTTTGCCTCTTTTTCCAGTGGAGGGTGAAGAAAGGTTTGCAGGAGTACCAGAAGATAAATAGATATATATGGTTAATATGACTTAAAGTTGAGAATCCACCAGACCTGGATTGTCTATGCTCCAGACACTGAGGCAGATGACTAATGACATAGCAGAGACATTGGCCCTCATTTTGCGATCAGAGGCTTCCCACAGGGAAATGCCTCCGATCCACAAATAAAATGCCCGCCTACCTGGTGGTTCGGGAGGTAGAGATGCGTGGTCCTGGGCTCTCTGGATACCTGTAGGTTGAGGCTAATGTATCACGGGGCACAGGCGAGTGTCCTTGGGATCACGTGAGCCAGCCATGCTTATGGAGATTCTGCATATATGGATAAGTATGAATGGGAATATCCCAAAAATACATCTAGACATCAAATCGTGGCAGAGAAGCGGTGTGAAATTGCGGCAGAAGTGAGGCAAATGTTTGGCGGAGGAGCGGCGAGAGATCTTGGCGGAGGTGCGACAAATGAGGGTACAAGGCCCAGAAGAGCTGAGGGCCCAGGGGCAGCACGGGCCAGCCCACATTGCGATATGCGTGCACGCTAGGTCCGTGCAACAGAGCAGGTCTCCAGTCATCCTGGTTAACCCTTGCCACTGGATAAATGTCTAGCTCTGTCAAGCCCGTGTGGTGGCTGATGTGCAACGGTCACCACACGTTAAACAAATCCACGCACAGGCATCTTCCATCCCCTCAACTGGAGTTCAGGACTGGAACATCGGGTCCTTCATTGAAACATCTATGAACTCATGTGGAAGCAAGTCACCCTCGTTCGAGGGACCGCTTATGATGGTATTTTTAAAAATACATATTTAAAATTAATTAAAATGGCATTTATTAAATATTTAAAACAAAAATTAAATTTTTTGAAAAATAAATGTACATGTTTCAACAGGGCTAAAAATAAGTGTACCTTATTGCACAGGGTTTTTAATGTATAAATGATAACATTTTATTTTTATGTAATTTTAAACTCTTACACTGGTACCAGGCGTAAGAATTTCACGGGCATTCGCTGGGCAGAAGTTCCCACCCATGGATGCCCTTTTCCTGGGGTTGCGTGGATCTATCAAAAAAAGATTTTTAACAGATTGTAAGTTCCAGGTTTTCTCGCATGGACTTCCCGCGCGAAAACGCAGAACTGTGTCGCCCTTACGGGTGTGTGGTCATCACATACGCACCTGTAGGGGCCGCAAATTACAGCTCCATTAACCATAGTTTTCCAAAATACTTTGAAACCAACAATTGTGCCATAGACCAACCAAAAGGGTGGCAAATGTTACACTCCTTTTCAAAAGAAATGAAAAAGGGATAAAACAGAGAACTTAGCATGATTAAGAGGAAACTTACTCTCAATATGACCCACATCAGTTGAGATCCAGCCACTTTGTGAATAGCAAGATCTGCAAACAACAAATGAAATTAATAATCAGTAAGAGGTTTTTTTTCGCTGTTAGGCAGAATATCCTGAGAACTCCTTACTCTTCTTCGAATATTACCATAGAATTTACACTTCTTAGAATATTATCAAAGGATTTTTAATGGCCGCCTGAACCAGGAGATAGGGCTTCAGTTTAACATCTTATGTGAAGCACAGCACCTTCAAGAATGCGGGATCCAGTGTTACACTGAAGTACCGGCCTAGATTATCTACTATCTAGACTATCTGGAGGGAGGCTGAACTCAGAAGTTTCTGACTCTGGGGCAACACTGATAACAACAGAGTCCAGCTGACACTACAGTTAGCACAAGAGTGTAATAAGGGACAGCATTGGTGATACTTACCATGATACTTTCTTCTTTGTTGAAACTATTTGAGAGATTCATTAGAACCAATGCACAGGGGAAAATGCCAGGGTTAAGAGCTGATCAGTTACAAGTGTCTAAAAAGCTTGAAAGGATTTGAGAGAGTAAACCGTGAAAGACTGGTCGGTGAATTCATAACAAAGGTGCATAAATTAGCACGAGAAACAGAGTTATTGTTTTTTCAAGCAAAGATTTGTTAGAATGCAGGGTGCTTTACTACAAGTGGCAATGGAACGAATCATGATATTTAAAAAGGAATTAGATAAGCATTTGAAGAGAAGCATGAAAAGATATGAGAAAAGAGCGTAGAAATGGATTAGGATGGACATCTCCTGTTGGGGAACATGCAAAGGCATAATCGGCTACTTTGCTTCCTTCTCGACTAAAATTCCTATGATTCTGAAGAGAAGCTGAAGACAACTTGACAGAATAATCGTAAAATTATTCATTCTTCAAAGTGTCAGCAGTCCTCAGTGGGTAGCACTCTTGCCTCTGAATCAGAAGGCTGTGGATTCAAGTCCCACTCCAGAGACTTGAGCACGTAAATCCAGGCTGACACTCCAAGGCAGTGCTGAGAGAGCACTACACGGTCGGAGGTGCCATTTTTCAGATGAGACACTAAACCGAGGCCCTGTCTGCTCTCTCAGGTGGACGTAAAAGAACCATTGGCACTATTTCGAAGAAAAGCATGGGAGTTATTCCCGGTATCCTGGACAATATTTAACCCTCAATCAACATAACAAAAACAGATGATCTGGTCATTATCACATTGTTGTTTGTGAGAGTTTGTTGCATGCAAATTGGCTGGCGTGTTCCCCACATTACAACAGTGACGACACTCCAAAAGTACTTTATTGGCTGTAAAGCACTTTGAGACGTCTGGTGGTTGTGAAAGGCGCTATATAAATCCAATCGAGAAGAGGGTTGGTGCAATGACGCAGCCCTGCTTGACTGCGGTCCGGACGTGGATTGGGTCTGTGATGGATCCGTTGGTCAGGATCACGGCTTGCATGTCATCGTGGAGCAGGTGGAGGATGGTGACAAACATTTGGGGGCAGCCGAAACTGAGGAGGACGCTCCATAATCCCTCGCAGTTGACCACGTCAAAGGCCTTTGTAAGGTCAAAGAAGGCCATGTACAAGAATTGGTGCTATTCCCTGCATTTTTCTTGCAGCTGTCGTGCTATAAAAATCATGTCCATTGTACCCCGTCATCGCGCCAACCCTCTTCTCGATCTTCCTCGCTGCAAAGCTCCACCTCACACTCAACAAGCTCCCCACTGGAGTGGAACTAAACTATAGAATCAGGGGGAACCTGTTCAACCTTCGTCATCTCCAGGCCAGGTCCAAGACAGTCCCAACCTCTGTCGTCGAGCTACAATGCACGGACGATGCTTGCACCTGCGCACATTGAGACTGAACTTCAAGTCATAGTCAACATCTTCACTGAGGCGTACGAAAGCATAGGCCTTACACTAAACATCCATAAGGCAAAGGTCCTCCACCAACCTGACCCTGCCACACAGCACTGCCCCCCAATCATCAAGATCCACGTCGCGGCCCTGGACAACGTGGACCACTTTCCATACCTCGGGAGCCTATTATCAGCAAGGGCAGACATCGACGACGAGGTTCAACACCACCTCCAGTACACCAGTGCAGCCTTCGACCGCTTGAAGAAAAGACTTTTCGAAGATCAGGCCCTTAAATCTGCCACCAAGCTCATGGTCTACAGGGCTGTAGTGATACCCGCCCTCCTGAATGGCTCAGAGATGTGGACCATATACAGTAAACACCTCAAATCGCTGGAGAAATACGACCAACAATGTCTCCGCAAGATCCTGCAAATCCCCTGGGAGGACAGATGCACCAACGTTAGCGTCGTCGATCAGGCCAATATCCCCAGCATCGAAGCACTGACCACACTCGACCAGCTCCATTGGGTGGGCCACATTATTCACATGCCTGACACAAGACTCCCAAAGCAAGCGCTCTACTCGGAACTCCTACACGGCAAGCGAGCCCCAGGTGGGCAGAGGAAATGTTTCAAGGACACTCTCAAAGTCTCCTTGATAAAATGCAACATCCCCACTGACCCCTGGGAGTCCCTGGCCAAAGACCACCCTAGGTGGAGGAAGAGCATCCGGGAGGGCGCTGAGCACCTTGAGTCTCGTCGCCGAGAGCATGCAGAAAACAAGCGCAGGCAGCGGAAGGAGCGTGCCGCAAACCAGTGCCACTCACCCTTTCCTCCACCGACTGTCTGTCCCACCTGTGGCAGGGACTGTGGTTCCCATATTTTCAGTCACCTAAGAACTCACTTTTAGAGTGGAAGCAAGTCTTCCCTCGATTTCGAGGGACTGCCTATGATGATGATGATTATGATAAATCCAAGCCTTTCTTTCTTTTTAAAATGAGCTTTGCAGTTTGCAACCTGACATTGCAAATCATGAGCCATTATTTTGGATGTCCTTTCACTGATATGTGCCCCAGTACCTCTATATAGTGAGCAACAGCATGAAGTCAAGAATAGTCTTGTTTAACACCTGTAGGTTAATGGGGCAGATTTTCTCATTCCTGAACCGAGTGTATTAAATCACCGGGTGAAATGCATAGCAGAACTTTGGGCAGGAGGGAGCCTATGCCCATGAAGGTACCCACCCAGTTTTTTTGGTCATCCATCACCTCTGCAGTGGGATTGATAAAAGCCAGCTGCCATGGTCCGGGATCGTCTGGCTGTTGTCTAAGAACCGATGCCAGGTAACCTCCAGCTGACACCTGGCCAGATGTCCCGAAAAGGAAGAGAAAGGATTTGCCTGCAGAGCTGCTGCTTTCCATTCTCCTGATTGGTGAGGGGCTGGGTACAGGGCCTCAAGCCCTGCTTCTTCTGGGTGCCCCTCCAAACGGGCACCACAGTGGCAAAACAACAGGAAAAAGTTGGGGATTGGGGGGGGGGGGAGGGGTGTGGGGGAGTGGAGAACACTTCTTGACTCATTTCATTAAACTGTTGTGCCTGTGGATATTGCAGAAGCAGGCACGTTCCACACCCTATTTGTGCGTGTTTAAATTGATCCAACACTGATTTCGGGCAGCTGCCAGGGATGCCCAGAAACAGTGAGGATCAATATAGAGGTGATCAGGCCACAGGTGCATGCCCTCACGCTCATAAATTGGTATACCTTGCGCCCACTTTCCGCCCAAAAAAATGTGGGTAGCACATGCCAGTTTGTACGCCATGGAGTCCACCTTGTCCCTGGTTCATTAAGGCCTTCTATCTGTACAGTACACTCCATCAGCTTTTCATATTGCCAAGCAGATTGGTCCATATTTTGACCTGTTGGGTTCAGACACCAACTCAGTATAGTACTCTCTTCAGTTCTTTAGGCTGCCCTAATGGGTTTGTTGAAGAGCACTGTACTCGTCAGTCACTGGCACAAGCCCAGACGAACCCTTTCAACCATAATTGATAACAGACTTTATCCAACAGAAAAACTATTCAGAATCATTTATGTTGAATTGCGCACTCCTGAAAATGAGCATAACACACTGATCCCGTTTCATCTCCCTAATGACTCTCTTAGCCTCTAGATGCATTGCATCATAATCTCCCTTTAGAGCAGCTCTCAGAAGCATCAAGTACTGCTTTAAAGGCTCACTGCTTTCACCTAACAGCTCCATTTTGCTTTGCAAAGGAAAGGAAATTGCTTGCATTTACATAGCGCCTTTCATGACCTCAGGACGTCCCAAAGCACTTTACAGCCAATTAAATACTTTCGAAGTGTAGTCACTGTTGTAATGTAGGAAAACTCAGGAGACAATTTTGCAAACAGCAATGTGATGATGACCAGATCATCCGTTTCAGTGATGGAGCTTGAAGGATAAATATTGGCCAGGACACTAGGGAGTATTCTTTTTTGAGGGTCCTCTGAGAGGGCAGACAGGGCCTCAGTTTAACATCCCACCTGAAAGATAGCACCTCTGACAACACAACACTCCGAGTACTGCACTGAGGTGTCAGCCTGGACTATGCGCTCAAATCTCTGGAGTGCCACTTGAACTGACAATCTTGTGACTCGGGTGAGAGTGCTACCAACTGAGCCAAGACTGATGCCTTAGTAAATAACGTAACAGGCCCTGCCTGGTCAATGAGTGATTAGCTATTATACCTCCAGGTTGAACATAAGAACATAAGAAATAAGAGCAGAAATAGGGCACCTGGCCCCTCGCGCCTGCTCCACCATTTAATAAGATCATGGCTGATCTGATCATGGACTCAGCTCCACTTCATTGCCTGCTCCCCATAACCCTTTATTCCCTTATTGTTCAAACATCTGTCTATCTCCACATTAAATAAATTCAATGATCCAGCCTCCACAGCTCTCTGGGGCAGAGAATCCCATAGATTTACAACCCTCTGAGAGAAGAAATTCCTCCTCATCTCAGTTTTAAATGGGTGGCCCCTGATTCTGAGACTATATCTCCCCTAGTTTTAGTTTCCCCTATGAGTGGAAATATCCTCTCTGCATCGACATTGTCGAGCCCCCTCATTATCTTATATGTTTCGATAAGATCACCTCTCATTCTTCTGAACTCCAATGTGTATAAGCCCAACCTACTCAACCTATCTTCATAAGTCAACCCCCTCATCTCCGGAATCAACCGAGTGAACCTTCTCTGCACAGCCTCCAATGCAAGTATATCCTTCCTTAAATAAGGAGACCAAAACTGTATGCAGTACACGAGGTGTGGCCTCACCAATACCCTGTACAGTTGTAGCATGATTTCTCTGTTTTTATACTCCATCCCTCTTGCAATAAAGGCCAACATTCCATTTGACTTCCTGATTAGTTGCTATATCTAAATACTCACTTTTTGTGTTTCATGCACAAGGACCCCCAGGTCCCTCTGTACTGCAGCACTTTGCAATTTTTCTTCATTTAAATTATAATTTGCTTTTCTATTATTTCTGCCAAAGTGGATAACTTCACATTTTCCCACATTATGCTCCATCTGCTGAACTTTTGCCCACTCAATGGACTCAAAATTGGCCAGGAGTTGCTCCGTTTTTTTTTGAGCAACTTGATTTTTCTGGAGTATCTTAAAAATCTCCATTTTGCACATTCAATTTGCGCCAGTGTAAGTGAGTTAGTTACGATTTTTTTAGTTTAGTTTAGTTTTTCTCAAAAGGGGGCATTACCAGCCACATATGCCCGTTTTGACCATTTAGGCCACTTTGGCCAGCTAATAGTTATTCCAAATCTATTTAGGCCAGCGTATGTGGCCACTTCAGAAAACCCTTGCGGAGAGTTAAGAAATCAGTGCAGGTAGGTACATCGGAGGCCAGCAGAACTTAATGACTTGACTAAAGAATATGAATAGGATCAAACAGCTATACAGGACATCATATGACAAACTTCGCAAAGTTAATTTACTATACATCGGAAGCATAAATGGAAGATTAAACTACAAAAATAAAAGAAGTAAAAGATAGTTGAATTAAGTTGCCCTAATCTCACAACTAATTTAAACAACTATTTGTTTGCAATGATTATACTGGGCCAAAATTGAGCCCATATTATCTAAATAAAGTCTACTTCAATAAATAAGATATTCTCTCAGTGTTCCTCCATCACTTATGTTCTTCTTTCACAATAGCACCAGGTAAATAGGCTTGACAAATGTTCATCATTATTCACAAGAGACAAAACATATTTACATAATTTTTTCAAAATATCCAAATAAAAAATAGAAGTAAGTCCTACAGTACCTTCATCTTCAGCCCGGGAAGACAGCGGGCCGGCCTGTGCGGGAGGCCACTCGGCCTGGGATGGAGACGGGATGCACCAGTAGCTAGTATGATAATGATCGGGTCCCATGCTGCAGCTCGCACACTGAGAGGCTGGGGGCGAGGAGCTACTGCACATGCACGCACACTCCAACGCACATGTGCAGACGTCCCGGCACAGTTTTCAGCGCGGGACGCTGGTTCCACCCCCGACCCGATTGGTCACGCTGCGCGAAGACCTGGGAGAGGCCGTACAACAGCCAAAGTGGGAACTGATTTTTTTCGGAGCACTTTTCAACGCAGAAAAGCGGCGCATCTCCGATGAGTGCGCCGAAAAAGGGGTGGGCCAATTTTGAGCCCATTAAGCCTGTCTATATTCCTTTGCAGTTTTTTTGTGTCCCCCGTCAAAATTTGCTTTCTCACCCATCTTTGTATCATCAGCAAACTTAGCTACATTACACTCAATCCCTTCATTTAAGTCATTAATATGAATTGTAAATAGTTGAAGAACCAGCACCGATCCCTGCGGCACCCCAATAGGCAACCGACTCTCTGTTTTCTGTTAGTTAGCCAATCCTTTATCCATGCTAATATATTACCCCCAAACCCGAGAAATTTTATCTTGTGCGGGAACCTTTTATGTACAACTTATTGAATGCCTTCTGGAAATCCAAATACACCACATCCACTGGTTCTCCCTTATCCACCCTGCTCGTTACATCCTCAAAGAACTCCAGCAAATTTGTCAAACATGATTTCCCTTTCATAAAACCATGCTGACTCTGCTTGATTGAATTATGCTTTTCTTAATATCCTGCTAATGCTTCCTCAATAATGGATTCCAGCATTTTCCCAATGACAGATGCTAGGCTAACTGGTCAATAGTTGCCTGCTTTTTTTTTTTGCCCTCTTTTTTAAATAGGGGTGTTACATTTGCGGTTCTTCAATCCGCTCGGGTCTCCCTAGAATCCAGGAAATTTTGGTAGATTACAACCAATGCATCCACTATCTTTGCAGTCACTTCTTTTAAGACCCTAGGATGTAAGTCATCAGGTCAGAGAAACATAGAAAATAGGTGCAGGAGTAGGCCATTCGGCCTTTCGAGCCTGCACCACCATTTGATAAGATCATGGCTGATCATTTCCTCAGTACCCCTTTCCTGCTTTCTCTCCTTGATCCCTTTAGCCGTAAGGGCCATATCTAACTCCCTCTTGAATATATCCAATGAACTGGCATCAACAACTCTCTGCGGTAGGGAATTCCACGGTTAACAACTCTGAATGAAGAAGTTTCTCCTCATCTCAGTCCTAAATGGTTTATCCCCTTATCCTTAAACTATGTGCCCTGGTTCTGGACTTCCCCAACATCGGGAACATTCTTCCTGCATCTAACCTGTCCAGTCCCATCAGAATTTTATATGTTTCTATGAGATCCTCTCTCATCCTTCTAAACTCCACTGAATACAGGCCCAGTCAATCCAGTCTCTCCTCATATGTAAGTCCTGCCATCCTGGGAATCAGTCTGGTGAACCTTCGCTGTACTCCCTCACTAGCAAGAACGTCCTTCCTCAGATTAGGAGACCAAAACAGAACACAATATTCCAGGTGAGGCCTCACTAAGGCCCTGTACAACTGCAGTAAGACCTCCCTGCTCCTATACTCAAATCCCCTAGCTATGAAGGCCAACATATCACTTGCCGCCTTCACCGCCTGCTGTACCTGCATGTCAACTTTCAATGACTGATGTACCATGACACCCAGGTCTCGTTGCACCTCCCCTTTTCCTAATCTGCCGCCATTCAGATATTATTCTGCCTTCATGTTTTTGCCCCCAAAGTGGATAACCTCACATTTATCCACATTATAGTGCATCTGCCACTCATTTGCCCACTCGCCTAACCTGTCCAAGTCACCCTGCAGCCTTTTAGCATCCTGCTCACAGCTCACACCACCACCCAGTTTAGTGTCATCTGCAAACTTGGAGATATTACATTCAATTCCCTCATCCAATCCAATGTATATTGTAAATAGCTGGTGTCCCAGCACTGAGCCCTGCGGCACCCCACAAGTCACTGCCTGCCATTCTGAAAAGGACCCATTTATCCCGACTTTCTGCTTCCTGTCTGTCAATCAGTTCTCTATCCATGTCAGTACATTACCCCCAATACCATGTGCTTTAATATTGCACACCAATCTTTTGCATGGTACCTTGTCAAAAGCCTTTTGAAAGTCCAAATACACCACATACACCGATTCTCCCTTGTCCACTCTACCAGTTTAAATCCTCAAAATTCCAGAAGATTTGTCAAGCATGATTTCCTTCCATAAATCCATGCTGACTTGGACCGATCCTGTCACTGCTTTCCAAATGTGCTGCTATTTCATCCTTAATGATTGATTCCAACATTTTCCCCACTACTGATGTCAGGCTAACCGGTCTATAATTACCCGCCTTCTCTCTCCCTCCCTTCTTAAAAAGTGGTGTTACATTAGCTACCCTCCAGTCCATAGGAACCGATCCAGAGTCGATAGACTGTTGGAAAATGATCACCAATGCATCCACTATTTCTAGGTCTTCTTCCTTAAGTACTCTGGGATGCAGACTCTCAGGTCCAGGGGACTTGTCTATCTTTAGTCCCATTATTTTACTGATTACTACTTCATTAGTGATGGTGATTGTATTAAGTTCCTCCCTCCCTATAGCATCTTTGATTATCCACTATTGGGATGTTTTTAGCGTCTGCAACCGTGAAGACCGATACAAAATATTTGTTCAACGTCTCTGCCATTTCCTTGTACTCTATTATTAATTCCCCAGTCTCATCCTCTAGGGGACCAACATTTACTTTAGCCACTCTTTTTTTTCCTTTCTATGTACCTGCAGAAACTCTCACTATCTGTTTTTATATTTCGTGCTAGTTTACTTTAATAATCTATCTTCCCTCTCTTTATAGTTTTTTTAGTCGTTCTTTGCTAGCATTTAAAAGTTTCGCAATCCTCTGGCCTCCCACTAGTCTTGGCCACATTATATGACCATGTTTTAAATTTGATACCATCCCTTATTTCCTTAGTTAGCCACGGATGGTTATCCCTTCTCTTACAGTCTTTCTTTCTCATTGGGGTATATTTTTGTTGAGAGTTATGAAATATCTCCTTAAATGTCTGCCACTGCTCATCAACCGTCCCATACTTTAATCTATTTTCCCAGTCCACTTTAGCCAACTCTGCCCTCATACCTTTGTAGTCTCCTTAATTTAAGCTTGGGATATTGGTTTGAGAACCAACTTTCTCACCCTCCAACTAAATTTGAAATTCAACCATGTTATGGTCACTCATTCTGCTTTTAACTTCAGCTGCAGAGGGAAAAAAATAATTAGCCACATGTTCCGCCCACTCCAGTGACTTGAGCACAAAGTTTTCGGCTGACACTCCAGTGCAGTACTGAGGGAGCACCGCACTGTCGGAGATGCCGTCTTTCGGATGAGATGTTAAACCGAGGCCCAGTCTGCTCTCTCAGGTGGACGTCCAAGAAAAGCAGGGGAGTTATCCCCCAGTGTCCTGGCCAATATTTATCCCTTAAACAGCATTTAAAAAATAATTAAAAATAAAATTAAAAAATGATCTGGTCATTATCAGATTGCTGTTTGAGGGATCTTGCTGTCTGCAAACTGCCTGCCACATTTCCTATATTACAACAGTGACTTCACTTCAAAATAAAACTACTTCATTGGCTGTCAAGCACTTTGAGACTTCCGGTGGTCATGAAAGGCGCTATATAAATGCAAGGCTCTCTCACTCTCTCTCTCTCTTTCTCTTTTTCTCTTTCTCTTTCTCTCTCTCTTTCTCTTTTTCTCTCTCTCTTTTTCTCTCTCTCTCTATCTATCTATCTATCTATCTCTCTCCTTTTCCTCCCCCTCTTTCTCTCTCTCTTTCTTTCTCTTTCTCCCTCTCTCTCTCGCTTTTTCTCTTTCTTTCTTTCTTTCTTTCTTTCTTTCTTTCTTTCTTTCTTTCTTTCTTTCTTTCTCCCTTTCTTTCTTTCTTTCTTTCTCCCTTTCTTTCTTTCTTTCTTTCTTTCTTTCTCCCTTTCTTTCCCCCCTTTCTCCTTTTCCCTCCTCCCTCCTTCCCCCCTCCCTCCCTTTCCCCCCTCCCTTTCCCCCCTCCCTTTTCCCCCACCCTTTTCCCCCACCCTTTCCCCCCTCCCTTTCCCCCCTCCCTTTCCCCCTCCCTTTCCCCCTCCCTTTCCCCCTCCCTTTCCCCCCTCCCTTTCCCCCCTTTCTCCTTTCCCCCCTTTCTCCTTTCCCCCCTTTCTCCTTTCCCTTTCTCCTTTTCCCCCCCTCCCTTTCCCCCTTTCTCCTTGCCCCCTCCCCCCTTTCTCCTTTCCCTCTTTCTCCTTTCCCCCCTTCCTTCCCCCCCTCCCTTTTCCTCCCTTTCTTCTTTCCCCTCCCTCCTTTCCCCTCCCTCCTTTCCCCCCTTTCTCCTTACCCCCTCCCTTTCCCTTTCCCCCTTCCCTTTCCCCCTTCCCTTTCCCCCCTTTCTCCTTTCCCCCCTTTCTCCTTTCCCCCCTTTCTCCTACCCCCTCCCCTTTCCCCCCTTTCTCCTTCCCCCCTTTCTCCTTCCCCCCCCTTTCTCCTTCCCCCCCCTTTCTCCTTCCCCCCCTTTCTCCTCCCCCCCCTTTCTCCTTCCCCCCCTTTCTCCTTCCCCCCCTTTCTCCCTTCCGTCCTTCATACCCAGACTCCGGTGTTGTGGTCACCAATATTCTACTCATGGCTGAGCATCTTTACACAATCTGAGGACATCAATCACTCCGACTTGCCAATCATCTCTTGTTTTGAAGCCAGCACCTTGCCTAAGACAGCTCAGAACCGCCCTCTTAAAGAAAGTAACCGGCTAGTCATCCAAAGCCTTCCAGCGATGTATAACAATGCAATTGGAAATCAAAGGATGTGCAAAGCATTTCACAACACCGAGGTCAACTGCTGTTCCACTCTCTGCCCTGTGCTGATGTGGCAAGATTGGTGAAAGGACGCATAAATTACTGTACTCGGAGAGTTGCTCTACCTTTTGAAATTCTATGCTTGACCTATTCGAATCACCCACAAGATGCATTGGACAGTTAATAAATTGTTCCGTGAGGCGATCCGGAGACACACCTAGAAACCCAAACTCTGATACTCAGCACCATGCCGCTCCGAAGGAACTTGCGTGGTTCCTACAAAATAAGGCCTGGACCATGAAAGAGTGCCTTTGCTCAAACAAGAGTCACCGAACCCAGCCTGACTTTCACTGCAAGTACTTCCTGCTTGGTGATCAGCGTGATAACCTGACTTGGTTCTTCAATCTTTCAACCACAGAACTTTAGCTCACTGACCATGCCACACCCCAACTGAAGAGCAAAGACATGAATTGTTTCCTCGGAAAGGAAAGGTTGAGGGGTTGAAATTCGGTACCGCCGTTTTTGAGACGGTGTCACCACCTGAGTGCTTGTTTTAGCGCCAGGCTTTAGATGCAGCCTCAAACTGTCAAATTCAGTTTTTACACCCAAAGATGAGAGAGCAGCACCAAAATTGGCATTGTACGCTCATCCTCGGGCGGGAGCTCAAGAGGCCAACTGAGTTTCACGATGGGAGGCTGCCGGCATGTGAGCTGGAAAAACGGGAGGGGAAAAAAAACACAAAAATGTCTCTGACCCTCACATACACACTTCCCTACTGTAGAACTGGTAAATAAAAGCTGAAATAAATAAAGAAAAAAACTTACCTTGATCTCTGGGCGATTCTGCCCAAGATCCGCTTTGTTGACACCATTGTTTCCTGGCTGTACGGACTACTGGCCGTTAGGCCTCCGGACAAACCGAATTTTCTTATTAGGCAGTCCCCCGGAGTCGGGGATGACTTTCTTCTACACTAACATGAGTTCTAAGGTGACTGATGAGACCAATGCGGGATCTACAGACTCTGTTACAGGTTGGGCAGGTGGTGGTTGAAGGGACGGGTGGGTTGGTGGGGTGTTTGATTTGTCGTACACTCCTTCCGCTGTTTGTACTTGGCTTCCGCGTGCTTCCGGCAAAGAGACTCAAAGTGTTCGGCGCCTTCCCGAATGTTTCACTTTGAGCGGTCATAGGCCAGGGATTCCCAAGAGCTAGTGGGGATGTTACCTTTTTTCACGGAGGCTTTGAAGGTGTCCTTGAAGCATTTTCTCTGCCCTCCTGGGGCTCGCTTGCCGAGACAAAGCACTTGTTTTGGAAGTCTTTGTATCAGGCATGTGGACAATATGGCCTGTCCATCGGAGCTGATTTAGCGTGATCAATGCTTTGATGCTGGGATGTTGGCCTGAGAGAGAACACTGACGTTGGTGCACCTATCCTGCCAATGGGTGTGCAGGATTTTGCGGTGGCCGCGTTGGTGGTAATTCTCCAGTGCTTTGAGGTGCCGACTGTACATTGACCATATCTCTGAAGCATAAAGGAGGGTGGGAATCACTAATGCTCTGTAGACCATGAGCTTGGTGCTGGGTTTGAGATCTTTGTCATCAAACACTCTTTTCTCAGGCAACTGAAGGCAGTGTTGGGTTTCGTCATCGATGTCCGCCCTCGCTGACAGAAGGCTCCCAAATTATGGAAAGCGGTCCACACTGTCCAAGGTCTTGTCGTAGATCTTGATGATTGGGGGCCAGTACTGTGAGGCGAGGGCAGGTTGGTAGAGAACCTTTGTCTTATGGATGTTTAATGTAAGGCCCAGACTCTCATACACTTCAGTGAAGGTGTCATCGATGGTTTGGAGTTCAGCCTCAGAGAGCAGAAACGCCAGCATCGTCTGCATACTGTAATTCAATGACAGAGTTGAGACAACTTTGGTACTCGACTGGAGGTGACAGAGGTTGAACAATTTCTCGTTCATCCTGCAGATTATCTTCACTCCAGGGGGCAGCTTGTTGGAGGTTAGATGAAACATTGCAACAAGAAAGATTGAGAAGAGCGTTTGTGCAATGACACAGCCTTGCTTGACCCTGGTCTGCACTTATATTGGATCTGTTGGTAAGGATCATGGCTTGCATGTCATCTTGAAGCAAGCAGAGGATGGTGAAAATTTTTGAGGACAGCCGAATTTGAGGAGGACACTCCATAATCCCTCTCGGTTGACCAGAGTTGAAGGCCTTTTTGAGGGCAAAGAAGGCCATGTACAGAGGTTGGTGCTGTTCCCTACACTTTTCTTGGATTTGTCCATTGTGCGACTCTGGGAGGAGCTCTTCAGCCACTGGGGGGAGACAATTGAGGAGGATTCTTGCGATAATTTTCCCTGTGGCAGACAGCAGGGAGACTCCTCTAATTAGCGCAATCGGTCTTGTCACCTTCTTGAAAATGGTCATGATTACGGCGTCTCTGAGATCCCCCAGCATGCTCTCCTCCTTCCAGATAAGAGTGACGAGGTTATTGATTCGCTCCAAGAGTACTTCTCCGCAATGCTTTAGTTCTTCAGCGGGGATTCCATCTGTTCCTGAAGCCTTGTTTTTCAGCTGCCGGATGGCCTTTTCAACCTCATGCCAGGCTGGTGTTGTGCCAAGATGGTGGCAGGTAGCATGCTGTGGGATGGAGTCGAGGGCGCTCACATCAAAGACAGAGTCTTGGATGAGGAGATCTTTGAAGTGCTCCTTCCAGCGGGCACTGACTGCCCCTCTGTCCCGGATGAGTAACTCTCCATTCCAAATATCGTGAGAGCAGTGCCAAGGGGGCGTTGTTCCCTTGTATGACATCAAGAGGGTAAATGATTGGCTGGTGATTGGTAAGTAGTTTTTCTTTTTCTTTTCTATAACAGTAACTAACATTTAGCATTGTTGTTGCCAAATTAAGTTTATCTAAGGGTTAAGTCATGGCAGGAGAGCTCAGACACGTGTTATGCTCCTCCTGTACTATGTGGGAAGTCAGGGATGCTTCCGGTGTCCCTGACGACTATGTGTGCGGGAAGTGCATCCGCCTCCAGCTCCTGACTGACACATTGCGGCACTGGAGCTGCGGGTGGATTCACTCTGGAGCATGCATGGTGCTGAGAATGACGTGAATAGCACATTTAGCGAGTTGGTCTCACCGCAGGTAAAGAGTACACAGCCAGATAGTAAATGGGTGACCAACAGGAAGATCAGTGCAAGGAAGGTAGTGCAGGGGTCCCCTGTGAACATTCCCTGCAAAACTGATACACCGCTTTGGGTAATGTTGAGGGGGATGACTCATCAGGGGAGGGCAGCAGCAGCCAAGTTCATGGCACCATGGGTGGCTCTGCTGCACAGGAGGGCAGGAAAAAGAGTGGGAGAGCTATAGTGATAGGGGGATTTGATTGTAATGGGAATAGATAGGCGTTTCTGCGACCACAACCGAGACTCCATGATGGTATGTAGCCTCCCTGGTGCAAGGGTCCAGGATGTCTCGGAGCGGGTGCAGGATATTCTGAAAAGGGAGGGTGAACAGCCAGTTGTCGTGGTGCAGATAGGTACCAACGATATAGTTAAAAAACGGGATGAGGTCCTACGAGACGAATTTAGGGAGCTAGGAGTTAAATTAAAAAGTAGGATCTCAAAAGTAGTAATCTTAGGATTGCTACCAATGCCACATACTAGTCCGAGTAGGAATTGCAGGATAGCCCAGATGAATACGTGGCTTGAGGAGTGGTGCAGGAGAGAGGGATTCAAATTCCTGGGACATTGGAACCGGTTCTGGGGAGGTGGGACCAGTACAAACTGGATGGTCTGCACCTGGGCAGGACTGGAACCAATGTGCTAGGGGGAGTGTTTGCTAGTGCTGTTGGGGAGATGAGAACCTATACAGGGAGACAAAGGGAAATAAAATGGAGGCAGAAGCAAAAGATAGAAAGGAGAATAGTAAAAGTGGAGGGCAGAGAAACCCAAGACAAAAAACAAAAAGGGCCACATTACAGCAAAATTCTAAAGGAGCAAAGTGTGTTAAAAAGACAAGCCTGAAGGCTCTGTGCCTCAATACGAGGAGTATTCAGAATGAGGTGGACGAATTAACTGCGCAGACAGCAGTTAACGGATATGATGTAATTGGCATCACGGAGACATGGCTCCAGGGTGACCAAGGCTGGGAACTCAACATCCAGGGGTATTCAACATTTAGGAAGGATAGGCAGAGAGAAAAAGGAGGCGGGGTGGCGTTGCTGGTTAAAGAGGAAATTAATGCAATAGTAAGGAAGGACATTAGCCTGGATGATGTGGAATCGGTATGGGTGGAGCTGCGGAATACCAAAGGACAGAAAACACTACTGGGAGTTGTGTACAGATCACCAAAGAGTAGGAGTGAGGTTGGGGACAGCATCAAACAAGAAATAAGGGATGTGTGCAATAAAGGTACAGCAATTATCATGGGTGACTTTAATCTACATATTGATTGGGCTAATCAAACTGGTAGCAATGCGGTGGAGGAGGATTTCCTGGAGTGTACGAGGGATGGTTTTCTAGACCAATATGTCGAGGAACCAACTAGAGAGCTGGCCATCCTAGATTGGGTGATGTGTAATGAGAAGGGACTAATTCGCAATCTTGTTGTGCGAAGCCCCTTGGGGAAGAGTAACCATAATATGGTAGAATTCTTTATTAAGATGGAGAGTGTCACAGTTAATTTGAAAACTAGGGTCCTGATTTTAAGGAAAGGTAACTTCGACGGTATGCGGCGTGAATTGGTTGGAATAGACTGGCAAAGGATACTTAAAGGGTTGATGGTGGATAAGCAATGGCAAACATTTAAAGATCACATGGATGAACTTCAGCAATTGTACATCCCTGTCTGGAGTAAAAATAAAACGGGGACGGTGGCTCAACTGTGGCTAACAAGGGAAATTAAGGATAGTGTTAAAACCAAGGAAGAGGCATATACATTGACTAGAAAAAGTAACAAACCTGAGGACTGGGATAAATTTAGAATTCAACAGTGGAGGACTAAGGGTTTAATTAAGAGGGGGAAAATAGAGTACGAGAGGAAGCTTGCAGGGAACATAAAAACTGACTGCAAAAGCTTCTATAAATATGTGAAGAGAAAAACATAGAAACATAGAAAATAGGTGCAGGAGTAGGCCATTCGGCCCTTCTAGCCTGCACCGGCATTCAATGAGTTCATGGCTGAACATGCAACCTCAGTACCCCCTTCCCGCTTTCTCGCCATACCCCTTGATCCTCCTAGTAGTAAGGACTTCATCTAACTCCCTTTTGAATATATTTAGTGAATTGGCCTCAACAACTTTCTGTGGTAGAGAATTCCACAGGTTCACCACTCTCTGGGTGAAAAAGATTAGTGAAGACAAATATAAGTCCCTTGCAGTCGGATTCAGGTGAATTTATAATGGGGAACAAAGAAATGGCAGACCAATTGAACAAATACTTCCAGTTCTGTCTTCACGAACGAAGACACAAATAACCTTCCTAATGTACGAGGAGACAGTGGGTCTAGTGAGAAGCAGGAACTGAAGGATAGCCTTATGAGGTGGGAAATTGTGTTTGGGAAATTGATGGGATTGAAGGCCGATAAATCCCCGGGGCCTGATAGTCTGCATCCCAGAGTACTTAAGGAAGTGGCCCTAGAAATAGGGGATGCATTGGTGGTGATTTTCCAACAATCTATCGACTCTGGATCAGTTCCTATAGACTGGAGGGTAGCTAATGTAACACCACTTTTTAAAAAAGGAGGGAGAGAGAAAACGGGTAATTATAGACTGGTTAGCCTGACATCAGTAGTGAGGAATCAATCATTAAGGATGAAATAGCAGCATATTTGGAAAGCAGTGACAGGATCGGTCCAAGTCAGCATGGATTTATGAAAGGGAAATCATGCTTGACGACTCTTCTGGAATTTTTTGAGGATGTAACTAGCAGAGTGGACAAGGGAGAACCGGTGCATGTGGTGAATTTGGATTTTCAAAAGGCTTTTGAAAAGGTCCCGCACAAGAGATTGGTGTGCAAAATCAAAGTGCATGGTATTGGGGGTAATGTACCGACGTGGATAGAGAACTGGTTGGCAGACAGGAAGCAGAGAGTCGGGATAAACGGGTCCTTTTCAGAATGGCAGCAGTGACTAGTGGAGTGCCGCAGGGCTCCGTGCTGGGACCCCATCTATTTACAATATACATTAATGATTTGGATGAAGGAATTGAGTGTAATCTCTCCAAGTTTGCAGATGACACTAAACTGGGTGGCAGTGTGAGCTGTGAGGGGGACGCTAAGAGGCTGCAGGGTGACTTGGACAGGTTCGGTGAGTGGGCCAATGCATGGCAGATGCAGTATAATGTGGATAAATGTGAGGTTATCCATTTTGGGGGCATAAACACGAAGGCAGAATATTATCTGAATGGCATCAGATTAGGAAAAGGGGAGGTGCAACGAGACTTGGCTGTCATGGTTCTTCAGTCATTGAAGGTTGGCATGCAGGTACAGCTGGCGGTGAAGAAGGCAAATGGTATGCTGGCCTTCATAGCTAGGGTATTTGAGTATAGGAGCAGGGGAGGTCTTACTGCAGTTGTACAGGGCCTTAGTGAGGCCTCACTTGGAATATTGTGTTCAGATTTGGTCTCCTAATCTGAGGAAGGACATTCTTGCTATTGAGGCAGTGCAGCGAAGGTTCACCAGACTAATTCCAGGGATGGCCGGACTGTCATGAGGTGAGTCTGGATCAACTGGGCCTGTATTCACTGAAGTTTAGAAGGATGAGAGGGTATCTCATAGAAACGTATAAGATACTGACAGGACTGGACAGGCTAGATGCAGGAAGAATGTTCCCGATGTTGGGGAAGTCCAGAACCAGGGGACATAGTCTTAGGATAAGGGGTAGGCCATTTAGGACTGAGATGAGGAGAAACTTCTTCACTCAGAGAGTTGTTAACCTGTGGAATTCCCTACCACAGAGAGTTGTTGATGCAAGTTCATTGGATATATTCAAGAGGGAGTTAGATATGGCCCTTACGGCTAAGGGGATCAAGGGGTATGGATAGAAAGCAGGAAAGGGGTACTGAGGGAATGATCAGCCATGATCTTATTGAATGGCAATGCAGGCTCGAATGGCCTACTCCTGCACCTATTTTTTATGTTTCTATGTTTCTATCACCACGTGGGTGGCATTAGAGGGCACATCGTTACCTCTTGGCGTCTCCGCCAACTACAAACTCAATTTGCCGGGAGGCACGGACACCCTGTCGCCCGTTAGCCACCCATCAACGGCGACGTTATCGAGGGAATTTCAGCCCCTCAATCTTTGGTTTCTAACTGCCCAAGAATTTGGTCTTCCAGATGGCTAAAGAGAAGGCACTCGCTTTGCAATTGATTACACTGCACTGCCTTTGATCCAATTATTGCTGCGAGAGAGCTCAACCCTTATGTGCTGTTGGTGGTTTCTGTAAATGTCTTTCGCTCTTCAAGGTGGGTGGGCGAAATAGCCAAAGGATGGTTGGGGAATGTCTGGAAGTGACATTCAATATCTGGCTGTCAGTAAATGTATATTGAATCATCTTGCATATATGCAGTTGTTTGCCTTGAAAACCAGCAGTGCATGAGACTTCTCCAAACATTTATGTTTTATGTTTTATTTGCTGCATCTTTCATGAGACTTTCTGCCCAGAATTTTGAATATCTATGTTATCCATTCCAATAAACTATTTCCAGCACGTGATGGTGACCGGAGAACTTGTGGAGTTATTCTATAAAATAGGATTGTAAATTAAAGCTTTTTTTTATGTTGTCGGAATAGAATTCAAATGCGTTGCCTCCCACACCTCCTCCCGGTCCTCATTAATAATTCATGCAGCCAGGTCATCAGACCATCGATCAGAAATTTGTCGGATGTACTCCTTAGTCAAGCCAATTGGAAATATTTGCTTACGTTTTCCAAGTCTGCGCCAGTGATGAAGGACCTTAGTCACCATCAGAGACCTCGCCCATCAGCATTGAAGAATCTCGGCTGCCATAGAGTCATCGGGGGCGAAATTGCCCCTCTCCCCGATTCGGGGTGCTAACCTTCCGGGGCCAGGACTGTTATTGCCTGGGCCGGAAGCCCCACCCCCGATGCAGAAATGGGCCTTCATCCCCTCAAAGGATGCGGAACGCTGTGTCCGGCACGCTACTTCCTTTGAGGGGTGATCCCTGGGTGGTAATGCATCGCTGAGTCCAGCACTATACGGAGCAGGCCAGCGCTATGTGGATGCTCCGTGTCGTGCTGACACGCAATATCGCCCCGCCCCTTCCATTCATGGGGAGGGCCGCTGCGCACTCTGCAAGACCCTTTGGTGGCCGCCACTGGGCCAGCAGTCTGGCACCCATGATGGAGTGCCAGGCTGCATGATGCCGCCATTTCAGGCCGACCCAAGAGATGGCCCACCAACAAAGATGGCAGCCCGGGGCACTAAAGGCATCTCCTTTAAATAACGCCCCAACAGCGGATGGCCGCCAGCTTCATGACCCGCGGGACAATTTCCTCCGTGGGGCGGTAAGAGGTCGGCATGGGGCGGTGAGGTGTCGCGCACATGGCAATGATGTCAACGCTGGTTGCGCGCCGGCCCAAGGTGCTAATTGCGGGGCGCGGTGCTGCCAGGACAACTCCTCCCAAACCTCCGGGGCAATTTGCCTGGAGGCGGTTGCCCCCCCCCCAGACGAAAACTGCATTGTGCCCTATTAGCGCACCCACCAGGTAACAGGGCGCAATAAAGGGGCAATTCTGCCCCCATTGAATCGTAGCATGATTACAGCACAGAATGACTCCATTTGGCCTGTGCTGGCTCTCTCCAAGAGCAGCTCAACTAGTCCAACTCCACCGCCCTTTCCCCATAGCCCTGCAAATATTTTTCTTCAGTTACTGATCCAATTCCCCTTTGAAAGCCACAATTGAATCTACCTCCATCACCCTGTCAGGCCGTGCATTCCAGATCCTAACCACTCGCTGCATAAAAAAGGTTTTCTTCATGTCGCCTTTGGTTCTTCTGCTAGTCACCTTAAATCTGTGTCCTTTGGTACTTGACCCTTCATTAGTGAGAGACCTCGCTCACCGTCAGCAAGGAACCTCACCCACCACACCCCATGTAGAAAATCATAAATTGCATGCCCACAATTTTCCAATGATAACTGAATGTAGATAAGGTAACTCAATGTCAGTATAGACACACACAATGCACCCAATTTTTAAAAATGTATTCACTCGTGGGATGTGGGCATCGCCGGCAAGGCCAGCATTTATTGCCCATCCCTAATTGCCCTTGAGAAGGTGGCGGACCACCTTCTTGAAGGTACTCCCACAGTGACTTAGTTATATTGGTTTAATACAATGGAGTGGCTTGCTAGCCCATTTCAGAGGGCAGTTAAGAGTCAATCACGTTGACTGGGGGATTATTGCAAGGGGGATGGAGTATAAAAGCAGAGAAGTCCTGCTACAACTGTACAGGGTATTGGTGAGGCCACACTTAGAGTACTGCATACATTTTTGGTCTCCGTATTTAAGGAGGGATATACTTGCATTGGAGGCTGTTCAGAGAAGGTTCACTAGGTTGATCCCGGAGATGAGGGAGTTGACATATGAAGGTAGGTTGGGCCTATACTCATTGGAGTTCAGAAGAATGAGAGATGATCTTCTTGAAACATTTAAGATAATGAGGGGGCTCGACAATGTGGATGCAAAGAGGATATTTCCACCCATAGCAGAAACTAAAACTAGGGGATATAGTCTCAGAATAAGGGGCCGCCCATTTAAAACTGAGATGAGGAGGAATTTCTTCTCTCGGAGGAAATCTTGTAAATCTATGGAATTCTCTGCCCAAGAGAGCTGTGGAGGCTGGGTTATTGAGTATATTTAAGGCGGAGATAGACAGATTTTTGAGTGCTAAGGGAATAAAGGGTTATGGGGAGCAGGCAGTGAAGTGGAGCTGAGTCCATGATCAGATTAGCCATGATCTTATTAAATGGCGGATCAGGATCGAGGGGCCAAATGGCCTACTCCTGCTCCTATCTCTTATGTTCTTATGTTGACTGTGGGTCTGGAGTCACATATAGGCCAGACCGGGTCAGGGCAGCAGATTTTCGTCCCTAAAGAACATTAGTGAACCAGATGGGTTTTCACGACAATCTTATAGTTTCAAGGGGCTCAATTTTCCTCAAATATCTGTCGTTTTTTTGGCATGCACCATTTTTTTTGGAATAAATAAAAATCTCCAAGTTTCCCCAAAGTTTCTGCACCAGCGTAATTCAGTTAAGTACGATTTTTTTAGGTTACGATTTTTTTATGTCATGTCTCTGCCAGTTTTTCAGATTTAAGCAAGTTTGGCCAACTTACATTTTTCCTAGGACGGCGTATGTGACCACTCCCAAAAAACCTTCCGGGCACTTAGTAAAAAGCAGCACACATCACAAAATCAATGCAGAAAGATGCCATTGATTTTCGGTGAAGTTTTGGAGGGAGTCAAGAATATGTATCATAAATCTTAATTGTTTCAAAGTCAAAAAGGGGAAAATGGAAGTCTAATGCAAATCTTTAATTTTTGATTTATTTCAACGTACCACACACACCTTCGAATGTCTCCTCACCGGGCTTGAGGGTCGTAGCGTGGCCGGCAGAATCACTCCCTTGCCTGAACATGGGCTCGGCTTCAAAAGAAGCCGGGGGTGGGGGGGTGGAAGCTGAGCCCCTGTGTCTGGGCGAGGGAGTGATTCTGCCAGCCGACTCACCGACCCTCGAGCCCAGTGAGGAGACGTTTGGTGGTGGGGTTCTACATTTCAAAATCAAAAATTCAAGAATTGCATTTGACTTTGTTGCCCCAAATGTCTTCTTTGAATGCCTAGCTTCCCGTTCTAAGCAAGCCTATTGCGAATGCACAGACCAGGGTGCGGTCCATACTAGGGAGTGCATCTTGGAGAGCGAGAGAGTAAAGAAGAGGTGTGAGCACTTTGTCCTGCTGTTTTGAGCTTGTTGCAAAGCTGCAATTAAATTATGGGGGCAATATCGACAATGCCATACCTCGTGCAAGCCTTCTGCATGCTGGTGCTGCGGAGGAGAAAATTCATTAAGCATCATCACCTGAGGAACCTCAGAGCATGTAGGATGATGGGCAGGGTGCCTTATTCACATCAGGTACATCGAGACAGGCGTTCATACCTGCACCTGAGTGATGCAGACTGTATGAGAAGGCTGCATTTCCTCAAAGAAGTTGTAACTAAGATCTGTGAGTTAATAAAAGCAGACCTGCAACCTAGAAGCATCAAGAGGACTGAATTGTCAGTGGAAGTAAAGGTTACAGCTGCACTTTCATTTTATGCATCTGGGTCATTCCAGGCCACAACTGGGGATGTGTGCGCCATTTGTCAACATGCAACACATATCTGCATTTGGCAGGTGACTACTGCACTCTATGCCCGGAGGAATGACTACGTAAAGTTCTCCATGACCACCCAGGCAGTGCGCGACAGGGCTGTTGGCTTCTCCAAAATTTCAGGGCTGCATTGATTGTACCCACATCGCCTTGCGAGCACCTTTGGAGGATTCTGAGATATACAGGAACAGAAAAGGCTTGCACTCCATGAACGTGCAGCTCATCTGTAACGACATGCATCGCATCATGGCAGTTGATGCGAGATACCCTGGAAGCACCCATGCTGCGTTCATCCTACGTGAGAGCGCTATATCTGCCATGTTTCAGCAGCAGCCAGAAGGGCAGAGCTGGCTGCTGGGGGACAAAGGGTACAGCCTCGCCACCTGGCTCATGATGCCCCTACAAGTATCACGGATGGAAACTGACCGGGAATGCAACATGTCGCACATTGCAACGCGCAGCCTAATAGAGAGGACCATTGCCTGGACCATTCTGGAGGCTACTTGCAATACTCCCCTGAGATTGTCGGTCAGTTCACTGTTGTGTGCTGCATGCTGCACAACTTAGCCATCATGAGGCAGCAGCAGCTGGTAGTAGAAGAACCACCTGATGTGAGAGTAACCGATGATGAGGAGGAAAATGCAAATGACGAGGAGGAGGAGGAGGAGGAGGAGGACGAGGAAGCCATCAAACTACCTGAACCCGGAGCACAGCGGCGGAGGAGGGCGGGCCGTCGTGCCCTTTTAACGATTGCTCGAGCTTTGCGCCCGCAGCTCATCAGTGAACACTTTGCTGCCTGAAGGCTCAGCGGCAACTATTCCAAATGGACCATGTTTACTGTTTGGACCTGTTCCGTAATGTTGTGTTGTGTTAATGGAACAAATAATGGAAATGATTCTTCTTTAGTTCAAAAAGTTGTGTTAATAATGGAACAAATAATGTAAATGATTCAGTTATAATTTAAAACATATTTTATTCAAAATGTTAACAATTGTTTGTACTTAACTTAACTTTAATAAAAATATTCTTGTATCAAACTTTAAAGTATTCAGTTAAGATCGCATACAAACTTTAAGATCACTTACAAACTTTAAAACTTGTAACATTACATCATTTAAAAAAACTTTTAATTTCAGAGTTATAACAGTAACAATAATAATAATAACAACAGCAGCAGCAAAGAAAGGCTGCACCCATCTGTCCTCCACCTTATTCTAAGTTCGCACGCTGCTCTTGGTCTTGGTGACTCCACCCCTGCCCGTTGACAGTGGCACAGTGTTTTTCAGGTTGGTACCAAGCTTATTCGTTCAAGCATCTCGATGTGGAGTGTGGGCAGGCAGTAATGTGAAAGGCCCGGCTTGGGCCTCTTCAGAGGATGGTCTGGGGATTGGAGTGGGTGTGGCAGTTGATTCCGCCAATGGGCATGGGGTCTGGATGTGTTCCCTTTTTGCAGCAGCTAACTCCGAAATTCCTACCCTCATGCCCTGACAGTGTCTCAACTATCTGCAACATTCCCTCCCTCATGTTCACCATCAGTGTTTCAATTACCTACGACATTCCATCCTTAATGTGCCCAGACAGTGTTCCCATTTCTCGTGAGAGTGTTGTTACTTCTCCCGACAGTCCCGATACCTCATCACCCACTCCACTGATAATGTCCAGGAGTGATCGCGTAAGGTCAATGCTTTCCCCACTCATTGCCATCATCTGAACCACATCTGTTAGATCCTGCACCTCAGGAGAGCGCTGTCGAGCTCTCCTTCCCCTCCTCACCCTGGGTGTGGCTCGCTGCATCCCACTGGGACCCACAGCCTCGGACGGGTGGGGCCCTGGGTGTGCCTCGCTGCACCCCACTGGAATCCCGCAGCCTCGGACTGTGTGAAACCATGGAATGTCCCAACACTCGCAGCACTCAGGAAAGGGACTGGCACCTCAATGGGCAGCAGCAGTACCAGCACCTCCTCCAGAGTGAATACAACAGCGGGGGCGTCATCCTCCACCTCCCCCTCACCCCCATGCTCTTGGTCTGGAAGGTCAGATTGGAAGATGTTCTCCTCTTCAGGCACGTCTGCATCTGAATCTTCTTCTGGATCGGCTTCAGCCTCGTCCGTGTTGGCCTCAAGTTCTGCAAAATATAACAGAACAGACAAATGACTAGCAGCAGAGGAGGGGACAGGGTGGGTGGTATGAGTAGGCTCTCACAGCGCAGGCAGCAGGTTCATTTGAAGGACCACGATGAAGGATAGCGCATTGCATCAACCGCAGCGTAGCTGACGGAGACATCTCCATGAACCGAAGCATGGCTAGCCCGCGCAGTACTTAACATTTAGCAAAGCCAGACTGTGGAATTTGCAGGACTTACCCCTCCCTCATGTGTGGGCCCAGCTTGTGCAGTGTTGGTTGCTTTTCTCCAGGCAGGACCCATCAAAGCAGCGACCCTCTCTTCTAAGGCTGTCAGTGGCTCCAGATTTGCCGGGCCTCCTCCTGTTCAAGTTCTTTCCCTTTTGTTGTGTGCCACTTTCATCTATAAAGATGAAAATATAACTTTTAGAGACGGTGTCTTTCTGCTGGGTGGGACATATACAGATGGTCACATTTACAATTGCAATTCCAGTGAATAAATGAAAATATTACTTACACTAACTGCTTGACCAAGGTCCTGCCACTTCTTTTTGCACCGGCCTCCAGACCTCGGGGTGGTCACCATTGCACAGTAATCTTCGGCAAGTTGGTTCCAGCGTTTCTTCATTTCTTTTGGTGAAACTTTTATTTGACCTCTGCTGGTGTCCAGCTCATGCCATCTGGCCTCAATTACAATTACAATCCTGTGAGAAATTCTTGGTCCTTGAGCCGCGTTGCATATTGTAGCTCCGATTTTAAGTTCTCACACACCACTCAAAATTAAAGTTCTCACACACAACTGGCTCTTTAAAAATGGCTGAATGCAGACCCGGAGCTGTGCTTGGCATGCGCACCCATAGCAGTCACGTAAAAAACTTCTTTTTTTTCCACGCACGCGCAGAAAGGGTGGAGGGGCATCCTTTTTTTGGCGCAGACATTAGGCTCCACCCCCCCTCCCCAAGCTAAAGGACAGGCTGCACGTGCCAATTTCAAAAATTAGAACAGGAAAACTTTCAAGGGTTTTTTTTTTGCCGTAGTCAGGCCGAAACAAAACAACGTAACTCTTGAAATACGCCAAAAAACGGCATTGGGGAAAATTGAGCCCATGGTCACTGATACTCGCTTTTTAATTCCAGATTTATTTAATTAACTGAATTTAAACTCCCCAGCTGCCGGGGTGGGATTTGAACTTGCGTTTTACAGATTATTAGTTGAGGCTTCTGGATTACTAGTCCAGTAACATAACCACTATTCTATCGTACCCTCCAATTGTGCATTTGCGATTTGAAGTGTTTTATAGGAATGTACATGGTTGGAAAAATTCATTCCCATCATGCCTAATTGTTCTACAGTTCAAAATATCCCATAACTATACCCTGTCTCAATCATTTTTGTAGCCAAAGATCTATCAGCTCCTTCATGAATGTTGTGACACTGTGCACTCTCTCCCTGAGCAGTCTGTTGCACACATTCACCGCCCTCTATGTGCAACAATCAGTCTAAAATGTCTGTTTACCTCCCTTTCCTGAGCTTGGGCTGTTACTGTTTTTTTGCAGGTAAGACATCCACTTGATTATGATTCAGCTTCCCTCAGAATCTTGACTACTTCAATAAGGATAATATTTTGTTCTGTCAATAGAGTGAGAAAACACGCATGCAAATCCACACACACAAAAGAACACGTATGCACGGACATAAAAACATGCACACACAAAAAACACGCTGACACAAAAAACACACACAAGCAAAATGAAATAGCTGCTCAGAAACCCAACCAAAGTTACGAACTGGGAATATTCCTAAACTAAGCCTGATCAAGACAGTACTTATCTGCTCTGACAATTTAACTGCATAGAAGAATAAAGGTGCTGTTAAATAGAAATCAATAATCCCTAAATAAACCAACTTACTGTGTGGCTATATTTTCTTTCCACAAATTCTAAATCTTGATCGTTTCTTGCCGGGTGATAATCACCAAACTTGATTAGAATGTAAAAGTTAAAGGGCTGAATTTTCCGGTCCTTTGTGCTCCCGGTTTCGCCCCGGAGTAGCATGAAAGGCAGCAGTGAGGTTTCCTGCGCCCCGTCGTGATCCTCCGATACGTTTTTGCGGCGGAGCTGAGCAGCATCGCCGGGAAGAGCTGCGGCAGGTATGCAACATCTCTCGTTGCGACACCGTCCGAGTTTTGGCTCCTGCCCGACCTGTACGCCTGGAATCGCGCCTCGCAATGACCGCCTCAGAAATCCGTACGGTCCAGCTATGCCGGCGGCGTTGATGAAGGTAAAGTTCTGTACAAGTAACTGCGAGTGTGTGTTCTTTTAATTTTTTTACGATTTGTGTTGTGGTGGCGTGGGCAATGTTTTCGGAATGTTTTTGTGGTTTTTATTACGGTTCCCCCCCTCCCAGACCGCTCTCAGAGCGCACACAGCCCAATTCTTTAGTTCGTGAGCTTCCCATTTTTGCGCCTCGAAAAATGTACAACGCCTCCCTTCGCGCTGCGTTCCCTGACGCAGGGCCCAGAAGGCGAAAATTTCTTACCAAAGCACAGACTAGTCCTGACCGGTAACTTTCCCACCCCGCATCTATTTTCGCCCCGTTAACAGAAAAGCCTAATATCCAGCCCATAATATAATAGAAACATAGAAAATAGGTGCAGGAGTAGGCCATTCAGCCCTTCTAGCCTGCACCGCCATTCAATGAATTCATGGCTGAACATGCTAAGATTATAATTTTACCAGGATCCCAAAAGAAAGCCTTTACATGCAAGAGGAGACTGATTGATTGATGTAGTTGGAGAGCTGTTACCGCCATTACTTTTCACCCAGGCAACGTGACGGGTAGGGCGGGTTGTTCTTGTTCATCAGGTAAGCCTCTAAGCTTTAAAGAAAAATCGTACTTGATAGAGAAGTAGTTTGAGAAAATTGAGTTATTCCTTTGTGTACTATCCACAGATATCACAAGTCTAAGACTGTGTACTTCAAGCTATAATTTTAGAGCTGCCTTTTAATCTTGGTTGTTTTTGCTCTTCTGAAAGAGTCGATGTGTGAGTCCAGATAAATAGTAGTAGTGACTTAAGAAACAAACAGATCCTCCTCCTGCCATGAATCTCTTGCTGATTTGACCAAAGCATAATTTTAACTATAAACTTACTCACAGCTGGTATACGCATTATTCACTTTCTCTGGGGATCTGGGCTCATTCTCTCTTGCTGGGAATAAAATCTCCCAATCTAAGCAGTTCCCAAAGGACTCCTTTAATGAGTTCAGTGATTATTTCACCATATTCAGAAATGCCGACAGCAGAGAGGTGGCATTCCAGATGAAGCTGTCTGTTTATTTTTTTTAATTCATTCCCAGGATATGGGCATTGCTGGCAAAGCCGGCGTTTATTGCCCCTCCCCTGTTGTCCTTGAGAAGGAGATAGTGGACCTTCTGTTTGAACCGCTGCAGTCTTTATGGTGAAGGTACATCTACGGTACTGTTAAGTAAAGTCAAATTTATTTGTTTTGTCTTCTAATACTCCTGTGAAGCGCCTTGGGACGTTGTACTATGTTGAAGATGCTATATAAAGACAAGTTGTTGTTGTTGTAGTTGTAAAGAGTTCCAGGATTTTGGCCCAGCAATGAAGGAATGGTGACATGAGTCTAATTCAGGATGGTGTGTGATTTTAAAAAGCTGGAGGTGATGGTGTTCCCATGCACTTGCTGCCCTTGTCCTTCTAGGTGGTGGAGATCGCAGATTTAGGAGGTGCTGCCGAAGAAGCTTGGTGAGTTGCTGCAGTGTGTCCTGTAAATAGGACACACTGCAGCTACGGTGCACCAGTGGTGGAGGGAATGGATGTTTAAACTATTTAAGCCATTTCTAGACCACAGGAACTTGAATTAAGGAATGACCAAGATCTGCCATATTGCCCAAGCATTTATGATCTCCAACACTACAGAATCCACGGACAGAAAGTTTTGAGGCTATGTCATGGTAAAAAAAAATAGAACGCAGGCTGTTTCATAGCTATTGATCTCGGGTGTGTCCTGTATCGTAGCTAGAGGATGAAGAGTGTGGTGGAGACAGCAATTGTGTTGTTATTGGTGCAGTCATTCGGAACTGATTTGTTATATGAATTCACGGTGATTCCAATGATTGTTTCATGTGGAGATTTTAGTGTATGATTAGAGCCATATAATTATCAAAGTGCAGAAAACTGAGGTCATATTCAATCAAGTCACAGCTCTACTGGATCAAGTAGGAGTTCACCTAGAAAGCTGCATTCATCTGTGTGGTATTTTTAATCAAATACTCTCATTTTCTATTTGTAATTCCTTATCTTACAATCGTACAATTGTACAATCATACGGCACAGAAGGAGGCCATTTGGCCCGTTGAGCCGGCTCTTTGAAATTAGTCCCACTCCACTATTCCATTCCCATAGCCTTGCAATTTTTTTTGTTTACAACTATATATCTATTTCCCTTTGAAAGTTGCTATTACATTTGGTTCCACAATCCTTTCAGGCAGTGCATTCCAGATCTACAACCTCCACTTTTTTTGCATGCTTAACGCCCATTTTACCGATGAAATGATGTATAATGCCCATATATCGCCCATTTTGGCACAAAATGGAAACTGGCGGGCATTTTTAGGAAACTTATCGCCGAGCGTTACTTTCCCCATGTGCTTAACACCGGGAAAAAATATTACCACCCGCCCACTTTTTTGGGGCGGAATCATCAGAATGGGCGAATTCAATGCCCTTAATATCGACCAGCGTTACTTTCCGCACGGAATTAACGCTGAGATTCAATATTAACGCCCGCCCATTGTTTTTTGTCGTAAAGAGCATATTTACCCAAACTAACGGCCATGAGAGTACCCAGCGTAAATTTCACCATCTCACACACATATCGCCCACAATATCACTCGCCCAAAAAGCCGCCCTCAAAAAGTGGAACTAACCGGAAGGAACGCCAGCGGTGTGGTTGGCATTTGTTAAATCCCACTCTTAGGTGAGGAGCTGATAGCTGAAAGATTTACCTGAAAGAGTGCTGATATAAGTGACAACGCTGTGTGTGTGCAGCTCAGACATCAATGGTGCCCATCAACTTGGTGCCAGTTAAAGTTTACGTTGATTGATGTTAAATTGTATTTAACCCGTTCACGGTAAGGAATCACCAGTGTGCAATGGTCCAGCCATCTGAGACAATGTGCAACAAGGTTATGTTCAATAACAAAAATGTAATACCAACATTGGTCTGAAATCATAAGTATCACAGCCAATAACACCCAACCCCCGCCCACACCCCACTTTTCCCACCATTGACATAAATCACATGTCCAGCAACACAAAATACAAAGGCAAAGCAGGAGCGTGGTCCCCAGCCCCCATACATTGCAACAAATTTCATACACCCAGATGGAGATATAACACAGCCACCTGCAAACATGCACCTCACTTTCCTTCCCCCCCCCTCCCCTTATTCTTCCCACCTCTACTCCTTCCCCTCCTCACTCTACGGCGCCTGGCCGAGGTGCCTCATTGGGGGGGATGAAGGCAGATGCGGTCGTTGCACGGGTAAGAGAGCGGGAGGTGCCAAGGGGGCAACATTCTCTGATGCAGAAGCAGGATTTTGGTCCTTGCTCTCATCTGTCTTTCGCACTGGTGGTGCGGATCCTCAGGGTGGAGTGCCGCGCTCGGGGACCACTGGGAGGCCTGTGGCAGCAGTGTTCCTGGTTATCGCATCCAGGGCCTCCGCCATGCGTGGAATGTACTCGGTCATGGTGGCCAGCTGTCAGGATATGCCCCCCAATGCCTTGAT
The DNA here is from genome assembly GCF_044704955.1 of Pristiophorus japonicus. Taxonomy (NCBI): domain Eukaryota; kingdom Metazoa; phylum Chordata; class Chondrichthyes; family Pristiophoridae; genus Pristiophorus; species Pristiophorus japonicus. The sequence continues at coordinate 61,875,767 of NC_091989.1, read as the reverse complement.
GAGCTGGTCACCAATGTCTACAGTCCTCTTGAACAACTGAACTATCTCTCCGCTGTCATGTGGCGCTCGTGGAACAGACCTGCCGTGTCCATGAGGCCTCCATGGGGTTGGCGGCGTCCTGGGGACAAATGGAGTGCCCTGTGGCAAGGTGCTTGTGGCCGGTACCTCTAGAGTGGAGGCGGGAATGACCGGAGTGCCACGAGATGGCCTTGGGGTGGAGTGGCTTCTGGAGCATTCTTCGAAGTCTGCGCTCTCATCTGTGGAGAACAGACCCAGCGGTTTGATGGGCGAGAATCAGAGCTCCTCAGCACCAGATGTTGTAGGATCGTCTGCCGACTCCAGCCCCGCGCCCCCACCTTCTGGCCTCTGTAGTCTTGCCTGGGGCCGCGTTGCTGGCTGAGCTGCAAAACACAAATGAGGTTATTAGAGGAGAAGGGGGTGTTAGGGTGACAAAGTGAATCCAGCGCAACCCACAGCATATACAGGACAAAAGTACCACCGCTCTCAAAATCATCACAGACATCACATTTCATGACCAGCAACACATTGTGCATTGCAATGATTATCATTAGGCCAGCATTATTTCTATGACAATTTTAGAAATCATCTATCATATATGATTGTTCGGATATGAGTGGGTGTGGCATCTATTGACTTTACATGACAGACTGCTGTAAGATTTACTCACGTGGCATCAATTCAGGGTCCCCAACTGCATCTGTGGCTGTCCGGGGGTGCTTCCCCATGAGTGCGAGCACAAGTTCCTCCATGTCAGTGATGTCGCTGGGGACTGGTGGCCCCCACAAGTTCGCCTCTGTATGGACCTCATCGTCGATAGCTTCTTCTGTAAAAGGTGACAGGACGACATGGCATGAGATCATTGCATGATATCATTGCTAGGTACTGTCACAGAGACTGATACAACACATAACCGATGGATGTAATCATGATTATTATGATAATTACCATTCTTTACCTAAAGACGTACATCGTAACCCAGGCTTTGCGTAAAACATAGAAACATAGAAAATAGGTGCAGGAGTAGGCCATTCGGCCCTTCGAGCCTGCACCGCCATTCAACAAGATCATGGCTGATCACCCACCCCAGCACCACCCCCCCCCCCCACAGCCCCACGCCCCCTCCACACACCCTGACCGCCCCCCAGCCGCAAGGACCACATCCAACTCCCTCCCGAACACATCCAATGAACTGGCATCAACAACTCTCCGTGGCAGGGAACCCCACAGGCCAACAACTCCCCCGAGTGAAGAAGTCTCTCCCAATCCCAGCCCCAAACAGCCCACCCCCTATCCCAAGAGCGTGCCCCCCCCCCCCCCAACCCCGGCTCCGGACCCACCCAACACCGGGAACACTCCCCCCGCACCCAATCCGTCCCGTCCCGTCCCATCAGAATCCTTCCCAAATGCCGAACACCCCCGGATGTCGAGCCCCCAGCCCCGGCCACCCCGGAGCCACGCCCCCGCGACACAACCACACCACATCCACCAACCGCCATCTGCGCAGTCAACCCGTCCACCCCACTCTGAACACTCCCCGCACCGAGCCCCTAGGCCCGCCCCTCCAACACACTTGGCCCCCCTCCTCCCCCCCAGACCTCCGCTGCAATGTGGCCCCTCCTGTCCCCCGCCCTGGGTTTCTCCGTCCCTCACCTCCACCACTCTCCCCTCCATCCCCCGCCCCCGTCTCCCCACAACTTCCCTCTGCCTCCCCACACAGGCTCCCATCTTGGGGGCGGTAACCTTCTGGGGCAGGGAATTTTAGCCCCCAGCGTGGAAGTCCTGCTCCCGCCGCAGAATTGGCCTTACCGCCCCTCAATGGAAGCGGAGTGCAATTTCCCACACTCCACTTCCTTTGGGGGCAGTTACCGGGGCATGACTGGATGCTCCTGTGACAGTCTGAACCGGTGCTCTCCACTCTCCCATCCTGTGACAGTTTGAACTGGTGCTCTCCACTCACTCTCCTGTGACAGTTTGAACTGGTGCTCTCCACTCACTCTCCTGTGACAGTTTGAACTGGTGCTCTCCACTCTCCCATCCTGTGACAATTGGAACTGGTGCTCTCCACTCACTCTCCTGTGACAGTTTGAACTGGTGCTCTCCACTCTCCCATCCTGTGACAATTGGAACTGGTGCTCTCCACTCACTCTCCTGTGACAATTGGAACTGGTGCTCTCCACTCACTCTCCTGTGACAATTGGAACTGGTGTTCTCCACTCACTCTCCTGTGACAATTGGAACTGGTGCTCTCCACTCACTCTCCTGTGACAATTGGAACTGGTGCTCTCCACTCACTCTCCTGTGACAATTGGAACTGGTGCTCTCCACTCTCCCATCCTGTGACAATTGGAACTGGTGCTCTCCACTCACTCTCCTGTGACAGTTTGAAAAACATTCCCGGTAAAAGTGCAAGACCTCACACTGCTGATAGTCACTCCTGACTGTTACAAATCAAATTATATAAGCACATAAGTACATGTAAATCAATGTAATACTTACTCTTGTAGATCCCACAAGGTCATTCCATTGTTAGCGGCATTGATTGCCCTCACACACCTCGTTGGTCGCCAACAAGACCACCTCTGCTTTCTCGGCCCATATCTTCTGGTAGGCCTTTGGGGTGGGCTTCCTACGCCCTCCCACTGTCAAATCACCCCAGCGTAACTCAGCCAACTGCAGGAGGGGGAGGCATTTGCCTCGTCCGAGAACCTCCTGGCTCTTTTGCGCCCTCCAATGTGCACCTCTCCCAGCTCACTGCTCTCTCCAGCATCAGTCTCCACAGCGTGCTCTGATGCCGCCTCCTCTCTCTCCATTATAGGCCAAATTCGGTCAAATATGTCGCTGGTACACCTATTTTTTTGTTTGCCTACTTGCTGTGAAGCTCTAAAGTCTCTCTCCTTCCTCCCAAAGCAGCCACTCCATATCCAGCCACGCCTTCAGTCCCTCTGAGCTCCCTCTCTCTCTCTCTCTCTCTCTCTCTCTCCTCCTCTACGCATATCATGGTGACCCTTGACGTCCAGAATTGAGTGTTGCCATGCCGTTGCTAAGGATGGCCACACTTTACGGCAGAAGGTCAGAAAAAATTAACGCTACCACCCATAGTATATCGCTCACGGTAACGCCCATTTTCAAAAGTGGAGACTAGGTGGTTTGAGAGTGGTCGAGAAGCCAGCGATCTGAAAATCCTTTTTTTACCACTCACACCGGAAATATTGCCCAAAAGCCACAAAAGTAGAGTTTCTAGCCCACTGTGTTTTTAAAAAAAAAAATAATAATAATAATTGTCCTCCTCTCCCCTCTGGTTCTTTTGCTGATTACCTTAAATCTGTATCCTTTGGTTACCTACGCTTCTTCCATTGCAAACACTTACCCCCGATTTACTCTATGAAAACCCTTAATAATTTTGAACACCACTTTGAAATCTCCCCTTAACCTTAACCGCTCTAAGGAGAACAATCCCAGCTTCTCTAGTTTCTCCACATAACTGAAGCCCCTCATCCCTGGTACCATTCTTGTAAATATTCTCTGCATCCTCTCCAAGGCTTTGACATCCTTGCTAAAGTGTGGGACCCACAATACTCCAGCTGAGGCCTAACCAGTGTTTTATAAAGACTTAGCATAACTTCCTCGCTTTTGTACTCTCTGCCTCTATTCATAAAGCCAAGGATCCCATATGCTGTTTTAGAAATACACAGCATTTTCATCGCAAATTACGGGCCAATGTAATTCTGTCAGTGGCGAAGCAAAGGCGATCGCCACTAGCCCTGAAGAAAGCTGCCCGCAAAAATCTTGTGAACTCTGTGGCAAAATGTTTGTCTTTCTGCACCTGTAATTAATTCATCGTAGTGCTGTGTAATGGGGATTCCCTGTGAAGAGCTGCAGTGACATCAACACACTTTCTAAGCACTCAATCACATTAAAGAATTCTCTCAGAGAACAAACCAGGAAATGAAAAGCTGCTTTTCTTTGGACTTTACAAAAATGTCACAAAGAGCGAAATAAAGATTGGGACATTCATATGGGGATAAGGTAGAAGCTGAAATATCATGAACAAACTTTTTTTTTAATTAAAGTTTTTAAAAATTATAATTTTTATCATAATGGAGAAATTTGATACTCCGCAAATATAAACATTAGTTTTTCAGGGCCTTAACGTTAGTTTTGCAGTCGCTGATAAAACCCCAGATACACGTATTGCAACGAGGCTTAACATTTAATGGGCTACTTAACAGCGACATTACCGCGGAAAAGCCCAAGTTTTCATCAATTTCACTGAATTATACTGATTGCCGGCTATGGGGTGGAGGAAATCCACAGCGCAGCCTCTGTTGGAGCAGTGAATGCCTGACCTCAACTTCAGGATTTCTGCGCATTTTAGTGCATGTTTATATCCGCATGCACTAAATCCTGAAGTTGCGGTCAGTTTCAAAGGTTTAATGACAGCGTATGCTGACAGTTCGTCATCATTACCCACTGCAAAATCCAGGCCATAGAATATACAGCACAGAAACAGGTCATTCGGCCCAACCAGTCCATGCCAGCGTTTATACTCCACTCGAGCCTCCTCCCATCTTGTCTCATCTAACTATCACTATTCCCTTCTCCCTCATATGCTTATCTAGCCTCCCCTTAAATGCATCGATACTATTCACTTGAACCACTCCCTATGGTAGCGAATTCCACATTCTTACCACACTCTGGGTAAAGAAGTTCCTTCTGAATACCCTACTTGATTTCTTGGTGATTATCTTGCATTGATGACCTCAAGTTTTTCTCTTCCCCACAAATGGAAAAACTCTCTGGGCCAGAAAGTAGCCAGCCTAATGCACGTTTTAACGCTATTATTTTTGCGTTAAAAGTGTTTATTTGTCATTAAAAAAATGTAATGGCATTTGCTAATTTGGCCAGTGCCTTAACGCCGGTGTTTAAAAAAAAAAATAATGACTGCCTTTTTTCAAAACCATTTTTGTGACGTCACTAGCCGTCAAAAATAACGATAGCGCTGTTTTTGTGAATTTGCCCAATAACGACATTTTTAAAGACAGTGATAAATACCACACAAAAAAGCTTGTCTTACCTGGTCGAGTCAGATTGAAATCGTCGATATCAGCACCATCTTGGAAAACTGAGCTACAGTTCAGTGAATGAAAGCTTTTGGCGGGAAGGCTGCATTTTACAGGTTGAGATTTTTGTGAGTTTATAAGTCATTTTTAAGGACATTTGAGGATATTTAAGGACATTGCAAATGAGACATGGCATAAGTATTGTTTAGTTGAAAAAATAATTTTAAATTTATTAAACATTTAAACATTTGTACATTTGTACTTAAAAGCAACTTTCTTAACTCTAATAAAACATTTTTTAGCACTCTATTAAACTTTTAAATTAACGTCACTCAAATGAAGCAAACAACCAACAACAACAACAACAACAACAACAACAGAACAGCAAAACAACAGCAGCAAACAAATTTAGCTGCATCCATCTCTTCTCCCCCCCCCCCCATCACCCCTTCTTGCCCTTGGCATTAGTCTTGCCCGTTACCACAGGCTTACCCCTAGTCCCGGTGACCCCAAGCTGTCTTTTAGTAGTTTTGAGGGTAAAGCGCTGCGCTTATTGGGGGACAGACAAAGGAGACGGCAATGGAAGCTGTCAAAAACCTGGGGCTGCGGAAGGCCCGGTTTCGGACACTCCAGCCTGTTGCTCAACCTGCACGCTGGCTGGTTAGGGTGGTCCGGGGATTGGGGTGGGATCAGTCGAGACCGTCAGTTGCCGCTGGGCATCGACAGCCTCGGTGTTTTCACGTGTTGCAGCTACTATCTGCGACATGCCCTCCCTAATCTCTGCAGATAGTACTGCTATGCTTGCCGACATGCCCTCCCTAATGTCACCAGCTAGTGCTGCGATGCTTCCCGAGATCCCACCCCCATAGGCTTGAGGAGCAACTTGGTGAACTGGACGCTCTCCCCAGTCATTCCCAGCAAATCTACCATTTCCCATTCAGGCTGCATTTCGGCAGAGTGGTCTTGACATCTCAGCCTCTGAGCAGATGTCAGATGTCCTGCTGCTGCCCTAGGTGTGGTATCCTGCAACCCACTGAGACCTGGGACCTCATATGGTTGTGAAATATCTACTGCATCGTGCTGGCTGCAGATGTAGCCCTTTGTGCCTGCGTGGCGACCTCCAAAGTCAACAACTCCATTTCTTCCTCCTCCCCCCACCCCCTCCCCACCATATCCATTTGTTCCTCCTCCTCCTCCTGTGGAAGTTAGTCAGGATGGCTGAGGTCGTGCCATCCAATTCCGCTCATGGCGAGCTGGCAGGATCTTCTTCAGTATTGCATGTTTCTGGATCATCTGCAAAATATAAAAGTACAGATGACTGGTTAGCAGCAGGGGAGAGGGAAGGGTGACGTGAGTGGGCTCACATAGCGCAGGCTCAAAACCAAAGCCTAGCCCAAACAGTACTTAACATTGAGCCAACCCAGACTGTGGATTTTGCAGGATTTACGACTGTCACTCCTGAACGTGGGCTCAGCATCCGCACACGTAGTCGATCTCTGTGACGCACCAAACAGACCTGCAACACGACTTTCGAGGTGTGTGAGTGGGACCAGTATTGCCAGACCCCACCAGTTTTCTGCTGATGTCGCCGGTTCTGGGACAACTTTCTCTGCAAAGATGGCAATAGAAATTTTTAAGAGAGGGGCTTTCTGCTGTCGTGGCACACACAGATAGTCATCAAAGCACTTACACCATATGTGCGCATTTAATTAAGTGATCTGTTTAATGTCCCTTTACTTGCACGTTGTTCATCACGAAAATGTTGAGCTGCAGTGCATAAAAAAAAGTCTTTATAATGTGTGACGATCAGGAGCCTAGCAATACCAAGATGTATCATATTTGCAATTTAAGTAATTGGAATGCATAAATAAAAGTATTACTTACTCTAGCTGTCCCGCAAAGGTCATCCCACCTCTTCCTGTCCTGGTGATAGGTTCCCCTGACCGAGTCCACAGAGAGAACCTGCTCGGCAATGCGTTTCCACGCTTCTGCCATTGCAGATGGATGCAATTTCCCTTTACCCTTCTTTCCAATCTGGCCCCATCCTCTCTCTACAGCGCCTACCAGGGCCTTATTGTGTCCTGGGTAAACTTTCTCACCCTCTTCCCAAATCACCCTGCATTTTTGTTCTTGCAGCACCTGTGTAGAACTATGGAGAACTCTCCTAGAACTTTAAATTCCCTTTAAAAATGGCTGATTCAGACCTGGAAGTGTACTGCACATGCACGGGCATACCCATCAGATGAGAAACGGGCAAAAGAAACATTTTTTTCTGCGCATGCGCAGAACCAGCAGGTTTTTTTATTGTGAAATATTTCATTTTTGTCATTTAAAAATGGCGCTTTTTTAATTCTTCGCCAAAAGTTATAAAACATTTGGTGAAATTTAAGCGTTTATTTTTTGGCATTATTTCGGCAACAAAAAAATATCATTAACCGCGAATAATGTCAAACACCATTATTTGTGCAAATTTGAGCCCTCTCTGTCTACTCTATCAAACTCTTTCATAATTTTAAAGAGCTCCATTAGGTCACTCCTCAGCTCTCTCTTTTCAAGGGAAAAGAGACCCAGTCTGTTCATCCTTTCCTGGTAAGTACAACCTCAACCTTACATTTCTGGTATCATCCTTGTAAATCTTTTTTGCACTCTTTCAGGTGCCTCTATATCCTTTTTATAATATGACCAGCAGAACTTTACACAGTACTCTAACTGTGGTCTAACCAAGGTTCGATACAGGTTTAGAATAACTTCCCTACTTTTTAATTCTATCCCTCTAGAAATAGACCCTACTGTTTGGTTTGCTTTTTTGGGGCCTTGTTAACCTGTGTCGCTACTTTTAGTGATTTTTGTATTTGTGCTCCCAGATCCTTTTACTCCTCTACTCCATTTAGATTCTTATTTTCCAAGTAATAAGTGACCTCCTTATTTTTCTTACCAAAATGTATACCTCACACTTATGTGTTGAAATCCATTTGCCAATTATATGCAAATTCTCCAAATTTATTAATGTCTTCTTGTAATATGTTGCCATCCTCCTCAGCATCGACTAGCCCCCAATTTTGTGTCATCCACAAATTTAGAAATTGTATTTTTGATTCCAAAGTCTAAATCGTTAAAATAAATTGTGAACAACTATGGTCCCAGCATTGATCCTTGTGGGACCCCACTTTCCACCTCCTGCCGCACTGAATAGCTTTTACCCCTACTCTCTGCTTTCTGTCTTGCAGTCATCTAGCTATCCATTCTGCTACTTGTCTCCTGACTCTGCATTCTCTGACCTTATTCATTTGTCTATTATGTGTCACCTTCTTGAAGGCTTTTTGGAAATCTAAATAAATTTCATCTACTGCATTACCCTTGTCTAGTTTCTCTGTTACCTCTTCGTATATTCCATATATTCATATGCATGTAAACTTTCTCATGCAATCAAATGCAGATATTTGCATCTGAACTTCCACATAATTTCAGCTGTAGTTACTGCAAAATAAGAGTAATGTTTTTTTAAATGACTGCACCGCAGACTTGGCAGGAAGTGCATGCAAACCCCATTTAGATATGTAAGTGGTGCAGTGGCAGAAAGTCTGCGGGTTTATTACTCTGAGGAATATAACAACAAAGGTCAGAGCAATAACAGCAATCCATCCAGTCAAAGTCTCCGACATTTTCCTTTCATCTTGAGTTTACAGCAATTATATTTTATCCACTCATAATGAAATTCTGGCTCAAACATCCAGAGCATGATTCATGTATGTCACCAGCTAGGAATCTTTAGACTGTCTTCTGGTGTGCAGATCAGAAGCTTCTATCTAGAGGACAGAATCCGTTAATGAATCCCAAATATTTGAGCTGGGAACCTTAAATCGTCACATTGTTTGAAACTTTCAGTCGCTATCCTTGGAGCTCATTATATTATAACTCAGAAACCTGAAGCATTTGATGGGAGACCTGGAGCATTCCTCAGATCATGTTTCATCAATATGTGGCGGGGATGGAAAGTCTTACTTTGGACATTAGATGAAGATTGATCTAAAGGACAATGTAATGGAAAAATGAGCTGCGGTTAGATGTCTTGAGAAGCCATGAGCAGGGGCATCAATAGGCATCTGTAGGGGTGTCCATCTTAATTTTGGGACTGAGTTTGATGATATTTTGTTCATCCAGCTCATTCATATATGGGTAGAGAAAGTAACAATGTATTGCACAGAAATATAGTATTTTCCTAACCTACACAACAAACTTTACTTTTTCATATTTGTTTCTAAAAAAAAATCAAATTCCATTTTAGTGGTTTGATTCAAGTTGTGAAAGTGTGTTATTTTGGTTTGAACTGAATTGACTGTCAGAAATGAGGCTCCTTCACTCTTCCCTGGGCTGCATTGCCATTAGTCAGAAAATGAAACAGAGTTTCATTCTTTTGCACGTTAAATTTCGCCCAACAAAGAGTGTAAACTCAAAGAGTGAAATAGGAATTGGAATGAAATAAGCCATCTCAATAGAAATGGTATTATTTAACATACAATTTCTGCCGTGCGTCTAGTTAATTCCAGATTGTAGAGCATCAGGAAGATATAAATACAGAAGGACATCAAGTAACTGATACAAACTGGTGCAATTCAGAGTCTGTACTTTCAAATATCAGAAATGTCAACTATGGCAATATTGTATTATTGGCATTTGGTAACAGTGAAATACTACAAACCTCTGGTTTGAATTTGTGTTTCTAAATGTGTCTCTACTTGTAAGGACTACATTGAAAGCAAAGTAATGAAATTCCAAGGTGTTCCAGGGCAGCTGGTTTATTCTGATCAGTAGTAGATTGCACTATTGACCATATGTCAGACATGTAGCGATACAATGATTGAATAAAAGAGTGTACATAATCTGAGCTCTGAATTTAGCTAGAGCTTGCTTTACTTGTTTTTACAGAATAGTCTGTGAGATTCTCATTTCCCCCCCACCCCCCCCCCTTTATACATGTTTTCTCAAAAGTCTAAATACATTTCTTTTTCTAACTGCTATCCCTGAGGTTAACTAATGCAAGGTGCCCTAGCCAGAGAGGCTGATGAAATATTTGTAGTACAGATTAATCTGTTATCAGTTCAATACGTGTGAAATGTGATGAGGATGACAGAGAATCATGCTCTGTAGGCCTGAAGTAATTTGTGCCTGAGATATTTAGTTCTGTTTTGGACATCACAGATCTGTTATTAGGGAGGAGAAGCAAAGCTCTTGGGAAGACTTACTCAGAGCATATTTCAAATGCTACCAGAATTGCATGAGAAGCAGGTAATGAATGAAAGTTTTATTGGAAAAAGCGCCTGGAACTATTACACTCCCTGCTTGTGCTTTGTTTGTATCTGGTGCACAGGTTAACAGACATATATGCAGATTGTTGATATTGAGGATTGTGAGACAGACACAGGGCTAAAATAGTTAGGTTGTCTCTCAGTTTAGGCACTGTGTTGCACAGAAATGCTTACAAAAGAAAGATGATTAATAGCTGATTGATGAAGAAAATGTCTACATATTTTCAATCATTTACAATCTTACATGAAGGAAAGGAGACCAAAGTGACTACGTGCAAGTTTCTGAGCTCACATCATTTAGATTCTAAATGTGTACAATTATCAGTTTTACTATCTCTTCAATGTAGACTCTGGTGTAATGTCATATGTCAAACAGTGAAAGATTGTTCCCACGCTGGTTAGTGAATTGGTAACAAGGGACTCAGGATTATCACTGGAAGAACGAAAAGGGAAGGTAGAAGATTATTTTCCACATAGAGGTCTATTGCAATGCAGGATATTTTACCACAAGTGGCTATTGGGCAGAGCTCAACATCATTTTAAATCGGAGTGGATAATATTTGAAAAGGAAGAATATTAAATGATGCAAGGAAATGGGATTGGAATAGACAGATTAGTGTGTACTTTAAGTACTAGCACCGACACGTGCAATGGGCTGAATAGTCACCTTTGCTGTAGATGCATGCTTCTATGCATATTTCATTTTAAAATGTATTTACATGGTGAAACAGTGTATTCATAATCTAATCTACTGGGGAGGGGGGTGGGGGTGGTAGTGAGTGAATGGAGTCTCTCTTTTTGAGATGACTCCAAGATGAAATACCTGGCAATGAAAGCTCAAAGTCAAGTCAACCTTATGTGACAGACTGGGTTATCAAATACCTGAATCAGACAGGGCTACAGTACTCCAGGGCACTATTGGTGATCGATCAACTATTCTGGCTTACTATTGGAATCTGAGGGGTAGATCTGTCACAGGAGGTGGGGATAACTGGGATTCTTCCCAGTTGGCTTCATATAATGGTAGGTAATGCCCAATGGGTAGGGTAATCCTAGCTAGACAAACAACAGGAAGCTACACAGTAAAACCCAAATAGTATGCACTTGTGTGGTGTCTAAGCCTTGGCTGTGCCAAAGCTCTGTGGACCTGATTAAGCAAGATCTGTCTCTTATGGGAGGATAGAGTGTGCACTCTCTATCAGGTAAGCAGCAATTCTGGAGTAGTGGTGTTCTCACGTGCTTGAGTCTGAGACCCCTTCGCATGTTGATGGGCCCCCACATTTGTCAGATACCCACCTGACCAATAAACAATCTATGCAATAAATGGAAAGGCTACAGGTTTTTTATTGCAGTAAATAAAATGCGCCAGTAGATTCACAGATTGAGGCAGACAAATTGAACAGTAAACAGAAAAATGTTTTAAAGTAACGTTGGGCGGAACTTTTAATTTCAATATCGAAGTCGCTGGAAAGGACAATCGGTGGAGTATAACGGGTGTCAGATCTGATTTGGCCTGTTTAGCACCCCAGTCGAGGCTGTAATATTTTGTACAGAATTGGACATTTACTTTATAAAGAGTAAGCCAGTGTTAACCATGGCTAGGCATTGAAGGGCACATCAGCACTGTGACCAGGTCGGTACTTTTTCACTTATTCTCTGACTTGAGTAGCGGTCAAAAAACTGGGCATGGTTTGAACAATAAATAGCACAGCTGCATAAATGTGAACAAGATTTCTGACTAAATTAGTACATAATATAAATGAAATTAAGAAAGAGATTTTTCCCTGTATTAATAAAGGCCCAAATTGTGTAGGGAGATCTCTTGCAATTAATTTATAAATTTAAATTCTCATCAAATCAATTTCTGCTCTTTTATGGGCTGAAAGATAAAGTCTGCTTTAACATTTTTTCCCTCTTCATCTCTTCTGGTTTGCTCAAAGCTCACCAAAACTACTGCATGGCTAGCTGAGCAAGCAACATTGTAAATGTTACAGGATTGCATAGGATTACATGGGGTATGTAAGAATCTATCCACATAACCCTCTATTTCCTTCTCCCTCATATGCTTGTCTAGCCTCCCCTTAAATGTATCGAGACTACTTGCCTCAACCACTCCCTGTGGTAGCGAGTTCCACATTCTCACCACTCGTTGGGTAAGGAGTTTTCTTCTGAAATCCCTATTGGGTTTCTTGGTGACTATCATATATTGATGGCCTCTAGTTATACTCTTCCCCATGTTTCTCTGTATCTATTCCATCAAAACCTTTCATAATTTTAAAGACCTCTATTAGGTCATCCCTTAGCCGCCTTTTTCAAGAGAAAAGAGACCCAGCCTGTTCATCCTTTCCTGATGTAAATACCCTCGAATTTCTGGTATCATCCTTGTAAATCTTCTCTGCACCCTCTCTAGTGCCTATATATCCTTATTATGATATGGCAACCGGAACTGTACACAATAGTCTGACTGTGGTCTAACCAAGGTTCGATACAGGTTTAGCATAACTTCCCTACTTTTCAATTCTATACCTCTAGAAATAAACCCTTGTGCTTGGTTTGGATTTTTTATGACCTTGCTAACCTGTGTCGCAACTTTTCGTGATTTGTGTATTTTTTTCCTCCGAGATCCCTTTGTTCCTCTAACCCACTTAGACTCATACCCTCCAAGTAAGAAGTGACCTTCCTATTCTTCCGACCAAAATTTAATTTATCTGTGTTGAACTTCGTTTGCCAATTAAATGCCCATTCTGCAAGTTTATTAATGTTCTGTAATTTGTTGTAGTACTCCTCATTATTGACTATACCCCCCCCCCAAATTTAGAAATTGTGTTTTTGATTCCAAAGTCTAAATCATTAATGTAAATTGTGAACAGTGGTCCCGGCACTGATCCTTGTGGAACACCACTACCCCCCTTCTGCCACTGTGAATAGTTACCTTTTAGCCCTACTCTCTGCTTTCTGTCTTGAAACATAGAAACATAGAAAGTAGGTACAGGAGTAGGCCATTCAATATGATCATGGCTGATCATGCACTTCAGTACCCCATTCCTGCCTTCTCTCCATATTTCTTGATCCCTTTAGCCGTAAGGGCCACATCTAACTCCCTTTTGAATATATCTAATGAACTAGCCTCAACAACTTTCTGCAGTAGAGAATTCCACAGGTTCACAATTCTCTGAGTGAAGAAGTTTCTCCGAAATGGCTTACCCCTTATCCTTAGACTGTGACCCCTGGTTCTGGACTTCCCCAACATCGGGAACATTCTTCCTGCATCGAACCTGTCCAGTCCCGTCAGAATTTTACATGTTTCTATGAGATCCCCTCTCATTCTTCTAAATTCCATTGAATATAAGCCTAGTCGATCCAGTCTTTCTTCATATGTCAGTCCTGCCATCCTGGGAATCCTGGGAAAAGTACTGAAGCCAGCTAGCTATCCATTCTGCTACTTGTCCCCTGACACTGCATTCTCTGACCTTGTTCATCAGTCTATTATGGGGTACCTTATAAAAGGCCTATTGAAAATCTAGATAAATTACATCTACTGCATTACCATTGTCTACTCTCTCTGTGACCTCTTCAAAAAGAATTAAATGAGATTGGTCAAGCAAGACTTTCCCTTTTGAAATCAATGCTGACTATTCATTATTATATTTTTGGTTTCTAGATGTTCTATTTTCTCCTCTTGCAGGGATTCCATTATTTTTCCTGCCACCAATGTTAAGCTGACAAGTCTATAATTCCCTGGATATGTTCCATCCCCCTTCTTAAATATAAGTATTAAGTTATCTATCCACCAGTCCTCTGGCAGTACACCTTTTTCGAGCGAATTATTAAATATGTGTAGTAATGCCTCTGCTCTCTCTCCCCTAGATTATTTTAAAATGCCTGGATGCAGTTTATCTGGCCATGGAGTTTTATCCTCTGAGTTTAATTATGTATTTAATATATCCCCTCTTTTTATTTTAAATATACTTATCTCATTACTAATCTCATCATCCAATGTCATGTCCACCTGTTCTGTTCTACCTCCCGAGTAAATATGAAGCAAAACAATTATTTAATATTTCTGCCATCTCTTTATCGTTACCTGTTGAATTATCCTGTCTATCACTTAATGGCCCTATTCCCATCCCGACCTTCCTTTTTTATTGATATGCCAATAATATATTTTAATATTTTGTTTTATGTTCTTTGACAATTTAATTTCACAGTTCCTCTTTGCCTTCCTAAATTTTTTTTGACCTCTCATAATCTCTTCATATTCTTCCTCATCATGCACTCTCCTGCTGTCTGTGTACTTAATATATGCCTCTTTCCTTACCCTCAATTGTTATCTTATGGTTTTATTCATCCATGGAGTCTCATTAATGTTTAGTTTGTTCTTTCCTTTTAGCAAAATATATTTTTCCCTGCACTCTGTTGAACATAATTTTAAATGTTTCCCATTGCTGTTCTACATTGTTGTTTGCCAATATTGTTGCCCATTTTATTTTCTCCAAGTTCTATTCTCAGCCCCTCAAAATCATCTTTTCTCCAATCTATTACCCTGGTTTTCATCATTCTTATGCCCTTCTCAATTATCATCTTAAGGCGTATTATATTATGGTCACTATTGCCTAGATGTTCCCCTACTTTTTCTTCTCTCATCTGCTCTGTTTCATTCCCCATTACTAGATCCAATAGTGAATCCTCCCTTGTTGGGCTTTTTGCATGTTAGGTTAGAAAGGAGTCCTGTACATATTGTAGGAACTCCATTCCCTTATCGCCTTTACTTACCTCTTCTGTCCAATTAATATCAGGGTAGTTGAAATCCCACATGATTATTATTCTATATTTTTTTACTCATTTCCAAAATTTATCTGCATATTTCTTCCTCCACCTCCTTTCCACTATTAGGACTGTAGACTACACCTATTAGTGTGATTGATCCTTTATTATCTTTTATCTCTATCCACATGGGTTCTATTTTTGTCTTGCTGATAGCTGCGTCACTTTTTTCTACTGCCATTATGTTATCCCTAATAGGTACAGCTACTCCACCTCCCCTTTTTCCCCCTCTATCTTTTCTAAATAAGTTACACCCTGCAATGATTAATTCCCAGTTCTGATTCAAGTCTCAGTAATCCCTGCTATGCCTGGTTCCTCGCAATGCATAATTGCCTCTAACTCCCCTGTTTTATTACAGACACTGTGTGTATTGCAGACAGTTTAACTCATTTTTAATTGGATTTCCTCTCACTTTATGTTTAATCATCTTTATAGACTCCTGTTGTGTAACTCTATTTATTCCCTTGTCATCAATGTCCTCCCTTACTTTATTCTTTCCTATGCTCTCTTTTCCTGTTTTGTTTATATTTAGGAATGGTTATCTTTCTTGTAGATCGTCCCCCCATCTTACTAGTTTAAAGCCTTTGGGACCTCCCTATTTAACTTTTCCCCTAGGACACGGGTCCCATCCCAGTTCAGGTGGAGCCCGTCCCATCGGTACAGCTCCTTCCAGTGGCCCGCGAAAAGGAATCCCTCTTTCCCACACCAGCCCTTTAGCCACATGTTAATTCTCCTGATCTGTCTGCTTCAATGCCAATGTGTCCAGAAATTATTACCCTCAACGTCCTGCTTTTTAATTTAGAGCCTAACTCCTGATACTGTTTCAGCAGGACCTCCTCCCTGTTCCGACCTATGTTGTTTGTTCCAGCATGGACCACACAACTGGATTTACCCTCTCCCATTCCAAGTTCCTCTCCAGTCACCATGAGATATCCTTTACCCTAGCACCGGGTAGGCAACACACCCTTTGGGATTCTCATTCTTGACTGCAGAGGATGCTATCTATCCCCTAATTATAGAGTCCACTATCATTACCACATTTTTATTCTTCTCTTTTCCCCCGGCAGGACCCCCTCCCCTTGGACAGCCTTCTAAGCCACGGTGCGTTGGTCTGCATTGTTACTGTCCTCCCTGCAGTCTTTCTCCTTGTCCTCACAGGTAGTGGTACATTGTACCTGTTGGACAGGACCAGTGTCTGCAGGACTTCCTTCTCAACCTCTCCTAAATCCCCGCTACCTGGCTCCCTAACAGTCACACTCTCCCTTTCCTGCACCTGTGGTTTTTCTCTGGGATGTGACTGTATTCTGAATAAAACTGTCCAGATATTCCTTCCCCTCCCTTATGTGTCAGAGTGTCTCCAACTCTCCCTCCAACTCAATGACTCTGAGCCGGAGAGACTCGAGATGGAGACATCTCCTGCAGGTGTGTTTGCTCGGGACAGTCTCACTGTCCACAAACTCCCACATACTGCAGTCCAGACACACAACCTGCTCTCCCATATCTTAGTCTAGTCTTATTTTATTTATTTAATTAGTTAAAGTCTTTATTCAATGATTATTTATAGTTATATTAATTAGTTTAACTAGTTAAGCTATGCATTTAATACAGTACCTTTATAATTTCCCGCACCTAGTTTAAACCACAATCTTAGGTTAGTGAGAAAAGAAACCTTAATACTCACCAACCAATCACCTACCTGTTGTCCTTGTTTTTTTTGGAAACCATTGAAGTTTCCACCGTTGCTGATACCACCTCCAATTAGGTCCTTGCCCCTCTTCTCGAAATTCCCACTCTTTCCAAATTCCCAAATAAAACACACTGGTTAAGTGCTCTCCGGTTAAGACACTCTGTCCAGGTATAGTGGAAGGTATTTGCTCACCACCAAGTTGGTATTCATTCCCTCCCACAAATAATCCAATTGGCATCCTCAAAATCACCCACTCGGGAAAACCTAAGTATGAATGTTAGTTGAATTACATAGATTAGATAGAATTTACAGTATAGAAGCAGGCCACTTGGTCAACTGATCTCTGCTAGTGCACGAGCCTCCTCCCATTCAACTTCATCTCACCCTATCAGCATATCCTTCTAGTCCTTTCACCCTCATGTACTTATCTAGCTTCCCCTTATCTGCATATGAACATAAGACATAGGAGCAGGAGTAGGCCATACGGCCCCTCGAGCCTGCTCCGCCATTCAATAAGATCATGGCTAATCATCGACCTCACCTCCACTTTCCCGCCCGATCTCCATATCCCTTGATTCCCCTAGGCTCCAAAAATCTATCTATCTCTCTCAGCCTTGAATATATTCAGGGACTCGGCATCCACAGCCCTCTGAGGCAGAGAATTCCAAAGATTCACAACCCTCTAAGTGAAGAAATTCCTCCTCACCTCTGTCTTAAATGGCCTACCTCTTATCCTGAGACTATGCCCGCTAGTTCTAGACACTCCAGCCAGGGGAAGCAACCTCTCAGCATCTACCCTGTCAATCCCCTTCAGACTCTTTATGTTTCAATGAGACCAACTCTCTATGGGCCCAATTTTGGCCATGACTTGCATCAATTTTTTTGGAGTAAGTTGTTTTTTTCTGGTGTAAGTTTAAAAAATGCCATTTTCCCCAAAAAGTTTGCTCCAGAGTAAGTCAGTTAGGTACGATTTTTTTTAGTTCAGTTTTTTTTTCAAAAGGGGGTGTTCCCAGACACTTATGCCAGTTTTGGCTATTTATGCCACTTTGGCCAGCAAAAAACTTACTCCAAATCGACTTAAGTCAGTGTATGTGGCCAGCTCTGAAAAACATTGCGGGCAGTTAAGAATTTGGCGCAGGTTAGTACATTTAAAGCACCAACACTGACAAAGCACTAAACAAAGCACAAAAATAAATATTCAATAACAAATAAAAAAAAATACAAGGAAGCTGAGGACCTGCACCAAGACTTGCAAAACAATAAACAAACCACAAAAAGTAATAAGCAATTAATCAATAATAAATAAAAAATAGAAGTCCTACCTTTATGGCAGAATCAAGTTTTTTTTTAAAAAGTCCCCGCCCCCCCATCGAAACACTCTTTCTCCCCCACCACCCCCCCCCCCAAAACTCTCCTCCCCCCAATCAAAACTCCCAAGCACAACCATCAATAAATAAAAAATAAAACCAAAATCCTACCTCGGCCCGGGAACACAACCGGCCAGTGTGGGAGGCCACTCGGCCGGGGATAGGGTGCAGCGAAGATTGGGGCATCCCTTCGGCCGGGGATAGGGGCTGCAAGCATCGGGTCCTGCTCACAGCCCTTGGGACACGCTGGGAGGGCAGGAGCATACGCGCAGATTTCACTGCGCATGCGTGCAGCTGCCGGCAGTGCTTTCTGCGCTGGCCTGTTGCTCTGCCTCCCACTTCACTTGCTACGCCATGCTGGGACACCGGAGAGTTGACAGAGTGGGCAGGATGGGACCCCTTTTTTCAGCGCCGCTTCCAGCGCGCAAAGTCAGCGCATTTAAGGTAAGTGCGCCGAAAACGGGGTTAGGGAAAATTGGGCCCATTCTTCTAAACTCCAGATCTATGCTATTTGCCTCAACCATGCCCAATAGCAAGTTCCACATTCTAACCACTCTCTTGGTAAAAATGCATCTCCTGAATTCCTTATTTTATTTATTAGTGACTACCACATATTTTGGACTCCCCCACCGGTGGAAATATCTTCTCTACATCTACCCTAGTGATCCCCTTCATAATTTTAAAGACCTGCATTGGGTCATCGCTCAACCTCCTCTTTTCGAGAGAAAAATGTGCCAGCCTGATCAGGGGGTTAACCTCTTAGGAAACTAGGATTCAAATCTCACTTTTCTAGGTGGGGTCCACTACTCTGGAGTTGCAACCTCTAAACCACCCCAAGCCTTAAACTTGTGTTAATGTTAACCAAGGCTTTGGCCAAGTGACATTCAGGGGCAGATTAGCGCATGGACTTCTGAAGCACGTTTCCAGGGGACCGAACCAAATTTGCAGCCCTTGAAGAGGGCAGGTCTGTGTAAACATAGTATATTATGATAATGATTCGTTTTGTTATTAAAGTAGTGTGTTAACATTTTGCAGTCTATTTCTTCATGCATTTTACTAAGGTTTGTGTTTTAATAAATCGGGGCAGGGGACAGAGGTTCGCAGATGCTCCAGATGTTCTTGGTGCCCAGGGCTCCAGGAATTCTTAATCTGGTTCTGGTAATAATATGCCAAGTTTACATATTTAAAATGTACTGTAACAATGTATAATGTGACTATTAGTGTTTCTACCTTGATTCAGGTTAGATTTGCCACATTTTTCAGACAAATTTTAATAACCCATCTTTTCCCAAATCCTAACTTTTAGACTATCGACATGCTGAATCTAGATAATTATTTTGGCTCTCCTGGGTGGAAAGATTCACAACAGTTCAACTGGACACTTTTTCTTTTTTAATTAATGGAAGATTATTTCCAGAAAAACCTCTGCAGACATTCAAGGTCGTGAATTCTAGTAGGTGGATCACTCTATAAATTCTTCTAGGTATATCACTGCTGATATAAACTGTGATGTACTTAAACTGGCAGGGGGTAAATTTGGATTGGGCCCGAAAATGGACGCGGGGATCGCAAAGTACGGACTGCCACCTGTTCAAAGTGGTGCAGTCAGCCCGCTCATTATAATGATCGGAGCGCTGAGGTCAGCAAGAAATGCACTGCTGGTTGGCTCAAAGCTCGAGGGGGACCAATATCGGGTGCAGTCTACTGGCCAATAACATTTTGCCTAGGCTCTCTGCACTTCTTAAAGGGGAAGTGCTTTGTTGCAGAAGAAAGGGGGGAGGGCTTTAGGAAAGAAGGGACAGAAGAAAGGTTGAGCAGGTTGGGCCTATACTCATTGGAGTTTAGAAGAATGAGAGGTGATCTTATTGAAACGTATAAGATTCTAAGGGGGCTTGACAGGGTAGATGCAGAGAGGATGTTTCTCCTCGTGGGGGAATCTAGAACTAGGAGGCATAGTTTCAGAATAAGGGGTCGCCCATTTAAAATGGAGATGAGAAGGAATTTCTTCTCTGAGGGTCATGAGTCTTTAGAATTCTCTACCCCAGAGAGCTGTGGAGGTTTGGTCATTGAATATATTTAAGGTGGCGATAGACAGGTTTTTGGAAGATAAGGGAGTTACGGGGAACGGGCAGGTAAACAGAAGATGGCAGGTCCTCTACTCATAAGGGGACAGGAGGCCTTCCAGACACACTGTTCAAAGGCAGTGGGAGGTGATAGCACAAGCCGTCAGTGCCACCTGCTTTGCCCCCAGGATCTGGATCCAGTGCCGCAAGCGGTTTAATGACCTCACACAAATGGTCACGGTAAGTGAATGCATCTTGAAATGTTATATCCCACTAACTGCACCACTAGCCTCACACACTGCTCAATGCACCATACCCCCATCACTCACCTACCAGCAATCTCTAGCAATAACAATGCATACCTCGCAATCATAGCTTCCTCTCACCCTCATACACTTACCACAGCTGCAAGCCTCACACCCACATCTCATACCTTGCACTCAATGTCAGCTATTCAACCATGACAGGCAAATCACCCGAACACATTGCACCACACTCACTGACACACTTCCCTTCCTCTTGCAGGCCATGATTGTTCGCAACCGCCATGAGCAACAGTAGACGGGCCGGGGTGAAGCGGATCTGCAGAACCGTACCGCACTAGAGGAGACGGTGTTGGAGATAATTGGAGGGGCCATCACCGAGGTCGTTGCAAACAGCGAGGTTGAAAGCATTGATGATGACGGTATGCTCATACCTAATCCTTCTTCTCACGTCCCACTTCCCACTCATCGCACAATCTCTTCTCACTTACAAGCTGCTGATGGTGTAAGCATGCGCATGTTGTTTCCCCACTCCCCTCACCACAACCCGACTCTTGTGCTTTCCTCCTTTCAGATACCCAAGCCTGGCCAGCCAATCCCCAGGAAAGTAAAGAGGGAGATTGATGGAGAGGAAGAGGCACCATCACTCGATCTGACAGTCCCAGGAAGCAGCTCAGAAAACGGTACTGCGTGAACTTTAGGGGGTAGTATAGAGGCGGGATCTGCACGTGGTGAGTCACCGGGCACCAATGTGCTGCAAGCAGGCCAGGGGGAAAGGATAGCTCGCAGGCCAGCTCCCCGGAGGGCGAGTTCATCATGAGTTCTGCTGCACAGGACTCAGATGACGACTTCGATGGGGTGGCCTTCAGAAGAAGGATGGGAAACACACACAAATGTTTGGTGCAATGACAAGCCCACCAGAGAGCCTCTGTTAGTGTCGAGGAGCAGGGAGGAGTCTGGCTCCAACATTGCACAAGGCTTTGCACATTACTTGGAGCCCCTGATTTCCAGGATTGAAGTGATGGGCAGCTCCATTCGGACACTTGTGGACCCATCCATGATGCTGGGTGAGGTGGGTGATTTCACAGCTACCATTGCAGCACAAGCAGAAGCGACCCAATGTCTGAGTGCTGCACTGGAAGCTCAGACTGCTCTCATGCAGGCTCAGCTTGCTGCCACATAAGCTCAGACTGATGCCCTCATGACTGGGTTTCCGTGTGTGGAAAGGGGCTAGCAGGGGCTCACGGCAGTCCAGCAATCGGTGCTCCAACAGATGGCTAGTAATGCTGAGGCGCCACCCCAGGGGAGTGGCAGTGACTCCATGGTGTAGAAACCTGCTGTCCTCTCTCAAGATGACAGCATTCATACTCCCACCCCGCCACTCCGCCAGTGCCTTGCTGCCTGTCAGGCAGCCCAGACTGCTGTCTGCCATGCCAAGGTGATGCAGTCTACAGCCAGGCCTTCTAGGCCCCAGAGCTGCTCGAGGTCATCCTACAAGGCCAACTGCAGTGTCTCCCCACAGAAAGTCAGCAGCCTTCCACCAGCTATGCTGCAGTTATTGGGGTAACGCTGCTCAGGGACATTAGAGTAGACAAAAGAATACGACAGACACTGAGAGAATGCAAAAGGGTGATCAGTTGGCTTTATTATGTAGTATTGGATTGATTCATTTATAAATTATGTTTGGAATGTTTATTTTGTGGTGGCTCTCATTTCAGCTTTGTGCTGTTCCATGACAGAGGGATGTCAAGGTGGGGAAGTGTTGGGCAACGTGAATCTGGGGTTTCATTCAGAGGAACTGGAGACGAATGGGGCACTCACGGACAGCCCGATTGGACCAGGGATCTGCTGCCTGACACCTCCTCTTGCACACCTCTTCCTACTCTTTCTCCTCCTCCTCCTGAGGTGGTTATGGATCCCATGGTGGCAAGGGCTGTGCCCTCATGATGGCCAATTGTGGAAGATGTAGCAGATCACCCCGAAATGGGACACCCATGAGTACTGGAGAGCTGCTCCCAAACGGTCAAGGCAGCGGAACTGTTGCTTTAGCACCCCAATGGTCTGCTCGATGAGGTTCCTCGTGACAGCATGGCTCTCATTATATGACTACTGGCCACGAATGGTGGGATTGCAAAAGGGAATCATCAGCTATGTGCAGAGTGGATAGCCCTTGTCTCCGAGCAGCCACTCTCTGGTTAGACGTGGTGGCTGGAAGATTGCTGGCACACCGGACTGGTGCAGGGTGAAGGCATCATGACTGCTACCAGGTACTGGACATTCACCAGCATGATGTGATTGACATGGTTGCACACCAACTGCACATTAAGTGAATGGTAGCCTTTATGATTGCAGTACTTCTCAGGATTGATATGCGGTGCCCGCATAACCACGGAGTCGATGGCGCCCTGCACCATGGAGAAGCCCGATATCCTGGCAAAACCACGTGTGTGGAGTCAATGGCACCATGGGGAAAGCCACATGCATGCTCCTCCTAGTTCTCTCTGTTCAGAGAGAAGACAATGAAGTCCCTTCTCCTGGAGTACAGAGCCTCTCTGACCTCCCGGGATGCAGTGCTGGACAGCGACCTGGGAGATGTTAGCTATGTCTCCTGCTCCAGACTGGAAGGATTCGGTGGCGCAAAAAATTGAGGCACACAATCAACTTGAGGGCCACTGGCAGTGCCATTGTCCCCTGTTTTGAGGCCGTAGATCTGGTTCCAAGAGGTGGCAAAGTTCTGTGACCACCTCCTTGGTGAAGCGGAGCCACCGAACACACTGCTTCTGGCTTATGTGGTGGGAGAAGTGCTCTCGGAAGACCCTGGGTGGGTAAGGACTCCTGCTGAGAGCCCCCCTGCTCCACTTCCTCCTCCCTCTGTGAACAACGTGCCCTCTTCTTTGCAGCCTCTGCTCCATCTCCCCGTCATGCTGCAGCGGGAGGGGGACTGCACGTACAGCCCCCATGACTGGGAGCAAGTGGTCGGAGCTGAACCCTTGAATTCAGAAGCACTTGCAGCACCGCTCCCCGTCACCTCACCAACTTTAAATAACTGTAGAAAGCTCCAAACAGTTGCACAAACTTACGCAGAGCCAGTAGAAAACAAAAAGCAAGTCACCTGCAAGTTGTTGATGATCCCTTTAAATACCGCTGGTGAGGGGATTCACTTGTGTAGTACATTCAGCTTTGGAGAGCGAGTGCAGTCGAGTGGCAATGTCCAAAATAAGAACATAAGAACATAAGAATTAGGAACAGGAGTAGGCCATCTAGTCCCTCGAGCCTGCTCCACCATTCAACAAAATCATGGCTGATCTGGCCGTGGACTCAGCTCCACTTTCCCGCCCGCTCGCCGTAACCCTTAATTCCCTTATTGGTTAAAAATCTATCTATCTGTGACTTGAATACATTCAATGAGCTAGCCTCAACTGCTTCCTTGGGCAGAGAATTCCACAGATTCACAACCCTCTGGGAGAAGAAATTCCTTCTCAACTCGGTTTTAAATTGGCTCCCCCATATTTTGAGACTGTGCCCCCTAGTTCTAGTCTCCCCGACCAGTGGAAACAACCTCTCTGCCTCTATCTTGTCTATCCCTTTCATTATTTTAAATGTTTCTAAAAGATCACCCCTCATCCTTCTGAACTTCAACGAGTAAAGACCCAGTCTATTCAATCTATCATCATAAGGTAACCCCCTCATCTCCGGAATCAGCCTAGTGAATTGTCTCTGTACCCCCTCCAAAACTAGTATATCTTTCCTTAAGTAAGGTGACCAAAACTGCACGCAGTACTCCAGGTGCAGCCTCACCAATACCCTGTACAGTTGCAGCAGGACCTCCCTGCTTTTGTACTCCATCCCTCTCGCAATGAAGGCCAACATCCATTCGCCTTCCTGAATACCTGCTGCACCTACAAACTAATTTTTTGGGATTCATGCACGAGGACCCCCAGGTCCCTCTGCACCGCAGCATGTTGTAATTTCTCCCCATTCAAAAAATATTCCCTTTTACTGTTTTTTTTTCCCCAAGGTGGATGACCTCACACTTTCCGACATTGTATTCCATCTGCCAAACCTTAGCCCATTTGCTAAACCTATCTAAATCTCTTTGCAGCCTCTCTGAGTCCTCTACACAACCCGCTTTCCCACTAATCATTGTGTCATCTGCAAATTTTGTGACACTACACTCTGTCCCCTCTTCCAGGTCATCTATGTATATTGTAAACAGTTGTGATCCCAGCACCGATCCCTGTGGCACACCACTAACCACCGATTTCCAACCCGAAAAGGACCCATTTATCCCGACTCTCTGCTTTCTGTTCGCCAGCCAATTCTCTATCCGTGCTAATACATTTCCTCTGACTCCGCGTACCTTTATCTTCTGCAGTAACCTTTTGTGTGGCACCTTATCGAATGCCTTTTGGAAATCTAAATACACCACATCCATCGGTACACCTCTATCCACCATGCTCGTTATATCCTCAAAGAATTCCAGTAAATTAGTTAAACATGATTTCCTCTTCATGAATCCATGTTGCGTCTGCTTGATTGCACTATTCCTATCTAGATGTCCCGCTATTTCTTCCTTAATGATAGTTTCAAGCATTTTCCCCACTACAGATGTTAAACTAAACGGCCTATAGTTACCTGCCTTTTGTCTGCCCCCTTTTTTAAACAGAGGCGTTACATTAGCTGCTTTCCAATCCGCTGGTACCTCTCCAGAGTCCAGAGAATTTTGGTAGATTATAACGAATGTATCTGCTATAACTTCCGCCATTTCTTTTAATACCCTGGGATGCATTTCATCAGGACCAGGGAACTTGTTTACCTTGAGTCCCATTAGCCTGTCCAGCACTACCCCCCTAGTGATAGTGATTATCTCAAGGTCCTCCCTTCCCACATTCCTGTGACCAGCAATTTTTGGCATGGTTTTTGTGTCTTCCACTGTGAAGACCGAAGCAAAATAATTGTTTAAGGTCTCAGCCATTTCCACATTTCCCATTATTAAATCCCCCTTCTCATCTTCTCAGGGACCAACATTTACTTTAGTCACTCTTTTCCGTTTTATATATCTGTAAAAGCTTTTACTATCTGTTTTTATGTTTTGCGCAAGTTTACCTTCGTAATCTATCTTTCCTTTCTTTATTGCTTTCTTAGTCATTCTTTGCTGTTGTTTAAAATTTTCCCAATCTTCTAGTTTCCCACTAACCAAGGCCACCTTATAACGCATTGGTTTTTAATTTGATACTCTCCTTTATTTCCTTGGTTATCCACGGCTGGTTATCTCTTCTCTTACCGCTCTTCTTTTTCACTGCAATATATTTTTGTTGAGCATTATGAAAGAGCTCCTTAAAAGGCCTCCACTGTTCCTCAATTGTGCTACCGTTTAGTCTGTGTTTCCAGTCTACTTAAGCCAACTCTGCCCTCATCCCACTGTAGTCCCCTTTGTTTAAGCATAGTACGCTCGTTTGAGACACTACTTCCTCAACCTCAATCTGTATTACAAATTCAACCATACTGTGATCACTCATTCCGAGAGGATCTTTTACTAGGAGATCGTTTATTATTCCTGTCTCATTACACAGGACCAGATCTAAGATAGCTTGCTCCCTTGTAGGTTCTGTAACATACTGTTCTAAGAAACAATCCCGTATGCATTCTATGAATTCCTCCTCCAGGCTACCCCGTGCGATTTGATTTGACCAATCGATATGTAGGTTAAAATCCCCCATGATTACTGCCGTTCCTTTTTCACATGCCTCCATTATTCCCTTGATTATTGCCCGCCCCACCGTGAAGTTATTATTTGGGGGCCTATAAACTACGCCCACCAGTGACTTTTTCTCCTTACTATCTCTAATCTCCACCCACAATGATTCAACATTTTGTTCATTAGAGCCAATATCATCTCTCACAACTGCCCTGATATCATCCTTTATTAACAGAGCTACCCCACCTCCTTTCCCTTCTTGTCTATCTTTCCGAATTTTCAGATACCCCTGTATGTTTAATTCCCAGTCTTGGCCCCCCTGCAACCACGTTTCTGTAATGGCCACCAAATCATACCCATTTGTTATGATTTGTGCCGTCAACTCATTTACTTTATTTCGAATGCTGTGTGCGTTTAGGTAGAGTGTTTTAATACTAGTTTTTAAACCATGATTTTTAGTTTTGACCCCTCCTGCAGCCCCTATATATTCAGTGGCCCTTTTTGTTTTTTGCCTTGGGTTTCTCTGCCCTCCACTTTTACTCATCTCCTTTCTGCCTTTTGCTTTTGTCTCCTTTTTGTTTCCCTCTGTCTCCCTGCATTGGTTCCCATCCCCCTGCCATATTATTTTAACTCCTCCCCAACAGCACTCGCAAACACTCCCCCTAGGACATTGGTTCCAGTCCTGCCTAGGTGCAGACAGTCCGGTTTGTACTGGTCCCACCTCCCCCAGAACCGGTTCCAATGCCCCAGGAATTTGAATCCCTCCCTGCTGCACCACTGCTCAAGCCACGTATTCATCTGAGCTATCCTGCGATTCCTACTCTGACTAGCACGTGGCACTGGTAGCAATCCCGAGATTACTACTTTTGAGGTCCTACATTTTAATTTAGCTCCTTGCTCCTTAAATTCGTCTCGTAGGATCTCATCCATATTTTTTACCTATATCGTTGGTACCAATGTGCACCACGACAACTGGCTGTTCACCCTACCTTTTCAGAATGTCCTGCACCCGCTCCGAGACATCTTTGACCCTTGCACCAGGGAGGCAACATACCATCCTGGAGTCTCGGTTGCGGCCGCAGAAACGCCTATCTATTCCCCTTACAATCGAATCCCCTATCACTATTGCTCTCCCACTCTTTTTCCTGCCTTCCTGTACAGCAGAGCCAGCCACGGTGCCATGAACTTGGCTGCTGCTGCCCTCCCCTGATGAGTCATCCCCCTCAACAGTACTCAAAACGGTGTATCTATTTTGCAGGGGGATGACCGCAGGGGACCCCTGCACTACCTCCCTTGCACTGCTCTTCCTGCTGGTCTTCCATTCCCTAGCTGGCTGTGGACCCTTCACCTGCGGTAAGACCAACTCACTACACGTGCTACTCACGTCATTCTCAGCATCGTGGATGCTCCAGAGTGAATCCACCCTCAGCTCCAATTCCGCAACGCGGTCCGTCAGGAGTTGGAGGCGGATACACTTCCCGCACACATAGTCATCAGGGACACCGGAAGTGTCCCTGAGTTCCCACATGGTACAGGAGGAGCATATCACGTGACTGAGCTCTCCTGCCATGACTTAACCCTTAGATACACTTAAATTGGGAACAACAATGTTAAAGTTTACTCACTGTTATAGAAGAGAAAAAAGAAAAACTACTCACCAATCACTTACCCCCTTGGCTGTGACGTCACCTTTCTATTTCTTTCTGCTTTTTTGCCTTCTCCCTGTAGCTGCACAAGCACGCCTCTCCACGCACCTCCTCGACGCTGCTCCCGACTCAGCGACGCACCGCCCGGCCTCGCAGCCTTTTATAGGCGTGTCCACGCAGCTCCTCGACGTTGCTCCCGACTCCCCATTAATATTCAGGCCATATGTCCAAGTCAGGGTGATGTCTGACTTGGAGGGCAACCTGGAAATGGTGGTGTTCCCATCACGTTTCTCCTATTGTCCTTCTCGGTGGTAGAGGTAGTGGGGCTGAGAGATAGTTTCAAAGTAAACTGGATGAGTTGGTGCAGTACATCCTGTAGATGGTCCATTCTACAGTCACAATGCACTCGTGCTGGAAGGAGTGGATAGTGAGTCCATTGACAGGGACACCATTCAAGCAAACTGCTGTGTCTCTCAATGTGTTTTGTTGCATTTATTGCTTGTTATACTCTAAAATCAAAAGATATTCTTACTTGGATATTTTAAAGTTTTTAGCTGAAAGCAATCTCTCTTTGTTGATTTATTTTCGTGGTTCTAAACGTGGTGTATGAATCGGGTGCCAAGCCCTAAACTGACTCCAAAGAGTGAGACTAGCTTCCCTAGTAAATCTCACTCCATTTCATGCTGGCATCAGGTCAAACCTGATTATATCTTCACTATAACCGCAGTGTTGGTGCAAAGCGAAACCACTTCACACAAAGCTGAGGTTATTCAAAGTTACATCTGCAACCAATGGATGAGAGTACAATAGTGTATTGGTTCTTATACTGGATTAACAATCCAGAGAGCTTGGGGTAGAAATTCAGTCACACCTCTGTTGTGGAGTTGTCCCGGGCGGAGCGGTACACTTTGCGCCGGCAAATGGTTTGCATCTGTTCATCAGCTGGGCCCAGAGTTTGGAGCGCAGCGCTATGAGAGGCACCTCTTTTAGGGCGCTAGGCCGGCTGAGCCACTGAAAATCCTGAGCTAAACGGCCGGCCTCGGAGCACCCTAACAAGGCTTCCATGGAGAAAAAAACCCTGAAAAAAAAAACAACCAGAAACATCCCTAATTCATTACTGACGGGACCCCAACATAAATCGCAAAAATAAAACAATCACACTCACCTGCGGTAGATATTTCTTCAATCACTTCGGTCGGTACAGCTTGGAATGGTAGCTTTCACTGGCGTTCCCACTAGGGCACACTGCGGGGCACTAAGGAGCGGGCGCGATCCAAATATTGAATCAGTGGCGTTGCACACCGGCTCGCCTCTCCCGGACGGTAACGCTCCGCTCCCCACAAACCCGGCACCGGATATCCCGGCGGGACGCTGGAAGCTAGCCGCCCGGGTGCAAGTGCTTTCTGCCGCCAATGCCGCCTCTCCAGGGAACTAAAGAGGGGCGGCAATAGACCGAAAATCCAGCCACTTGACTTTAAATCCCACCATGGCACTTCGAGAAGATGAATTCAGTTTAAATAAGCTGGTATCAATAAAAGTGACCGTGAAACTGTCGGATTGTCAGAAAATCCCAACTGGTTCACTAATGTCCCTTTAGGGAAGGAAACCTGTTATTCTTACCCGATTGGTCTATATGTGACTTCAGTCTCACACCAATATGGTTGACTCTTAACTGACCTCTGAAGTGGCCTGGCAAACCATTCAGTTTTATCAACCCACAAGCAGTTCAAGGAGAAGGCCCAACACCATCTCCAAAGGGCAAATAAGGATGAGCACTAAATGCTGGCCTTGCCAGCAATGCCCATATCCTGAGAATGAATGAAATATATATGGCCTATATATTCCAGTAATCTGTGTGCACTGTTAATATGCAGAGACTATATTTGATGTAGAAAATGAGACATCGGTTTTAGAGGCAATATTTTATCTTAGTGGACAATAGTCTTGGTTCTATTTCTCCCTGATGTTGATTGAGAACTATCGCCCATTGATGCGAATTAGTGGACAAAAGTGCAGACCCTTTTCTCTCACGTGATCACTGCCGAGCGCATCACATTTAACATTTCAGCCCAAGGCTATGATAATATCTTCGATACAGGTTTTACTATGAGATGGAATATTAATAGGTGAAGAAATGAGTTAGTCCAGGCACCTATCTCACGTCAAAATTACATTTCCTCCTGGATCACTAGTTCCTGTCAGGTGTCAACCTGCAGTTAGCGGTAAAAACGTCATCAAAATCTATAGAGGAGTGGGCACCTCTGGTTTATTAATCTATATGAGCTAGGACAGGAACAAACCTATGTTGCACAGGGTGGTATGCCTTAAAGATTTAACCCCTTGCCCTCCCAGGAGGTGTATTTCACCAAAAGGCTGTCAATTCAATGGAAGCTTTTATTTCACAAAAGAAATCTGGTGACAGTAATACAGTACCAAAGAAGATCCTGCTATATGCTACCTGGGAGCCAGACAACTGGTATGTTACAGTGAAAGTCAATGAGCATACCTTCTGAAAGAGTGAGGGGGAAAAGGCTGCTTACTGATCCGAGTGTCTGATCTTGCTGCATGCTTCTCACAAATGAGAAAATCTTGGTTCATTCATACCTGTCTAGCTTTTAACACTGGGCGGTCTGATTTTACGTGAAATGTCATGCGTACTGGTTTAATGCATATCTATATACCTCCAATCGTCGAAAACAAAAAATGCTCCAACATTTTTCCCATATACTCTCCATTCTGAGGGAATCAAACTATTGTGGGGAAGTGTTCAAAAACAGTAGGCAAATAGAAATATGAAATCAAAAGAAAAGCCATGAATGAACAAGTTGATTGGAGAAATAGGGGAAAATGCATTGAAATCAGCATGGGAACTGAAAGAGATGAATCATCTGAGAATTGGAGTGAAGAAAAATTGTAGAGAAATAGTGCACGTTGCAGGAAGTAGAATTATAATGCACAGTGAAAGTAATGCCCTTGTGTACTCATAATGCAGAATCTATGATTGCAATCTTAATTTGTACCGTTCACTGCACATTATACTGCAGCTCCACAATGGTACTTGGAAATATTTCCTTCCGTATGTGTAGCATGTTCCCAAACTTCCTTCAGCCATCACAAGGCTTCAGCTGAACGATTCCAAGTGGATGGAAATCTAGCAGTTACACTGTGCATGTAGAGATTAGTTTCTCAACTAATGTAAGTTATTGTAACTGAGAAATTCACACAGAGGCAGACAACCAGCCATTGTCCCTGCTCCCGATCACTATCCAGTTACCACTCATGTTGCAAAGTGAGCACAGGATTGGGCTCAGGCACTTTCTTGGGCCTCCCATGAAGAATGGTACAAAGGGATGTCAGCAGCTGTAGAACTGACATTCTCCCTCTCTAATCCAAGAGCACTTATCTGATTTTATAAGAACATAAGAAATAGGAGCAAGAGTAGGCCATTTGGCCCCTCGAGCCTGTTCCGCCATTCAATAAGATCATGGCTGATCTGATCTGGGGCTCAACTCCACTTCCCCGCCCGCTCCCCATAACCTTTGACTCCCTTTTGGGCACCCCTACAGTTACCTAGCTGAAGTCAGCTGACTCAGCGATCAAACCAAGGGTGAATTTATACACCAGGGCACTAGGAGAGTTGAGTTATATACAGTTTTGTATTTAACTGGTCTTCAGTTTTAATGCTTCTTGTATGTTGTGGCCAGGTGTTAGTGACATTTAAAATGATGGCCAATAGTAGGTTGAGTGCTTGATGTGTCTTCAGAAATTGAAGGAGGGGGGAAAAAATTGATTATAAACCATGTCCAGAAACTTCTCAAGAGATGTATGTCCAGAAATATCAGAAGGAATACTGAATAATTTTAGCACACTGCTGTTTGCAACTACTTTTGATTCTTCTGTGAAGTAACAGAAGTTCAGAAAGACTGTGCTGCTGCTACGTGGTGTTGCTTGCTGAGACTGCAGGTCAGAGAATCAGAGCTTTAGTATTACAGCCTGGACTCTAAACCCCACTCTCATCTAGCAAGGCTGCATGCTGGGGGTGCAACCTCCCCAAATTTATCTCTGATTCCCCTACATGCTGCATTTGTACATGTTACAAATTATGAACAAACTAAAATAAATAGCAAATGTGAATCCATACACTGTAGAAGTGTTTGTCCTATAGGCATCCGGGATTACATTTATCGAATGTCTTGTGCCTAATTGGCATCAGAGCTTTAGGGTTTCACAGAGCTTGGTGTTTGAGTGGTGTTTATGATCTCTCCTGGGAAGACAGATGCACCAAATTCAGCGTCCTCGGCCAGGCCAACATCCCCAGCATTGAAGCACTGACCACACTTGATCAGCTCCGCTGGGCAGGCCACATTGTTCGCATGCCTGACACAAGACTCCCAAAGCAAGCACTCTACTTGGAACTCCTTCACGGCAAACGAGCCAAAGGTGGGCAGAGGAA
Organism: Pristiophorus japonicus; assembly: GCF_044704955.1. Lineage (NCBI taxonomy): Eukaryota > Metazoa > Chordata > Chondrichthyes > Pristiophoridae > Pristiophorus > Pristiophorus japonicus. Next base: position 61,843,379 of record NC_091989.1, on the reverse strand, counting down.
ATGTTACAAGGACATCCTCAAAGCCTCCCTCATAAAGTGCAACATCCCCACCAACACCTGGAAATTCCTGGCCAAAGACCGCCCTAATTGGAGGAAGTGCATCCAGGAGGGCACTGAACACCTCAAGTCTCATCGCCGAGAGCATACTGAAATCAAGCGCAAGCAGCGGAAAGAGCGTGCGGCAAACCAGTCCCACACACCTCTTCCCTCAACAACTATCTGCCCCACCTGTGACAGAGTCTGTGGTTCTCGTATTGGAATGTACAGCCACCTAAGAATTCATTTTAAGAGTGGAAGCAAGTCTTCCTCGATTCCGAGGGACTGCCTATGATGATGATGATGATGTTTATGACTATCTGCATTCACCATTGTGGTGATGTTTCATTACCTTTTAAATTCTCGGAAAACATTTATTCTCATTGTGCAATGAGTATGTTAATTTGGAAATATTCAGAAAATCCAACAATGGGATCTAGGTGGTAACTATCTCAAGGGCCAATGAAAAAATCTCGAGCCAAGAAAGAACTTGCATTTATATAGCACCTTATTATTGTGTTCCTAGCACAGATGAGGCTGCACACAGGGAGGTTAAAGTAACAGTGACCTCAGTCTTTAATAAGACACACCAGAGTGAGGAACAGGTCTTAGGGGCCGGCTTATATACAGTGCTTGGGACTTCAGGGGATGCGCTCCCTGGTGGCAGAACATGGGAGTGCATGCTTTACAGATACACAACATCACTCCCTACCCCAAAGTCAAAGTGAAAACTATTTACAAGGTGAGGCGGTCGGGAGCCTTTCTTTCCCTGGTCGACCGCCTCAGTACAAATGTCTGTTCTGGTGTGTTGGCCGTGCCCTCGCTGGGCTGGCGTGTTGTTGGCCCTGCGGTGCTGTTAGGTGAGCCTGGCCTTGCTGGGCTGTTGGGTGTGATGGGTTCGATTTCCTGGTCCGGTGTGGTGTCTTTGATCCTTTGGGTTCGAAAAAGGTGGTGTCTGCTGTGGGTTGTTCAAGGCAGTCTGTGAACCGCAGCCTCGTTTGGTCCAGGTGCTTTCTGCACATTTGTCCATTGTCTAGTTTGACTACAAACAACCTACTCCCTTCTTTAGCTATCACCGTGCCCGCGATCCACTTGGGACCATGGCCATAGTTTAGCACATACACAGGGTCATTCAGATCAATTTCCCGTGACACAGTGGCGCGACCATTGTTTACATTTTGTTGCTGCCGCCTGCTCTCTACCTGATCATGCAGGTTGGGGTGAACCAGCGAGAGTCTGGTTTTAAGTGTCCTTTTCATGAGTAGCTCAGCCAGGGGCACCCCTGTGAGTGAGTGGGGTCTTGTGCAGTAGCTGAGCAGTACTCGGGACAGGCGGGTTTGGAGTGAGCCTTCTGTGACTCATTAAAGGCTCTATTTGATGGTTTGTACTGCCCGCTCTGCCTGCCCATTGGAAGCTGGTTTAAACGGGGCCGAGTTGACATGTTTGATCCCATTGCGGGGCATGAATTCTTTAAATTCGGCACTGGTGAAACATGACCCGTTGTCACTGACCAGTATGTCAGGCAGGCCGTGGGTGGCAAACATGGCCCTCAGGCTTTCAATGGTGGCGGTGGCGGTGCTTCCCGACATTATTTCACATTCAATCCATTTTGAAAAAGCATCCACCACCACGAGGAACATTTTACCGAGAAACGGGCCTGCATAGTCGACATGGATCCTCGACCCTGGTCTGGAGGGCCAGGACCACAAACTTAGTGGTGCCTCTCTGGGCACACTCTCAACTGAGCACACACGCTGCATTGCCGTACACAGGACTCGAAGTCAGAGTCGATACCGGCCACCACACGTGGGATATGGCTATCACTTTCATCATTACTATACCTGGGTGTGTGCTGTGGAGATCTGAGATGAACGTCTCCCTGCCCTTTTTTCGTAGCACTACGCAGTTACCCCACAACAGGCAGTCTGCCTGAATGGACAGTTCGTCCTTTGGCCGCTGGAACGGCTTGATTGGCTCTTGCATTTCAACGGGGATGCTGGCCCAGCTCCCATGCAGTACACAGTTTTTTTACTAGGGACAGCAGAGGATCTTGGCTGGTCCAAGTCCTAATCTGATGGCCGTGACAGGTGAGTTATCATTTTCAAACGCTTCCTGACCATCAATAAGTCTGCGGGCTGCGCCACCATCAACAAGTTTGCAGGCTGCACCATTTCCACCCCCGTGGTAGGCAATGGTAGCCGACTGAGAGCATCCGCACAGTTCTCGGTGCCTGGCCTGTGACGGATGGTATAGTTATACGCTGATAGCGCGAGTGCCCACCTTTATATGCGGGCTGAGGCATTCGTATTTATCCCCTTGTTTTCAGCGAACAGGGGTGTGAAGGGATGTGATCGGTTTCCAGCTCAAATTTGAGACCAAACAGGTACTGATGCATTTTCTTTACCCCGAACACACACGCTAATGCCTCTTTCTCAATCACGCTGTCGGCCCTCTCGGCCTTAGACAAGCTCCTGGAAGCATAGGCGACAGGTTGCAACTTCCTCGCAACGTTAGCTTGTTGTAATACACACCCGACTCCGTACGACGATGCGTCACATGCTAGCACAAGTCTTTTACACAGGTTATACAATACAAGCAGCTTGTTGGAGCATAAAATGTTTCTGGCTTTCTCAAAAGCAATTACTTGCTTTTTTCACCATACTCAGTTCTCACCTTTGCGCAATAACACATGTAGGGGCTCTAAGAGGGTGCTTAACCCCGGTAGGAAGTTACCAAAATAGTTGAATCCCAGGAACAACTGCAGCTCCGTGATGTTCTGTGGTCTGGGTGTGTTCCTGATAGCCTCTGTCTTGGCATCTGTGGGCCGAATGCCATCCGCTGCGATCTTTCTCCCCAAAAACTCCACTTCTGTTGCCATGAAGACGAATTTTGACCTCTTCAGCCACAGCCCTATGTGATCCAGTCGCTGGAGGACCTCCTCCAGGTTTTGTAGGTGCTCGCCATTGTCCCAACCCGTGAGCAATATGTCATCCTGAAAGACCACCGTGTGTGGTACCGACTTGAGTAGCCTCTCCATGTTTCTTTGGAAGATCACTGCAGCCGACCAAATTCCAAACGGGCATCTGTTGTAGATGAACAGTTCCTTGTGCGTGTTGATGCAGGTGAGGCCCTTCGAAGACTCCTCCAGCTCCTGCGTCATTTTAGGCCGAAGTCAGGTCGAGCTTGGTGAACGTCTTGCCTCCTGCCAGCATCGCAAATAGGTCGTCTGCCTTAGGTAGCGGGTATTGGTCCTGTAGCGAGAAACGATTAATAGTTACTTTATAATCGCCACAAATACTGACTGTCCCAGTACTCAAAAGTGATGGCACAATCGGGCTGGCCCACTCGCTGAATTCTTAGAAACATAGAAACACAGAAAATAGGTGCAGGAGTAGGCCATTCAGCCCTTCGAGCCTGCACTGCCATTCAATGAGTTCATGGCTGAACATGCAACCTCAGTACCCCATTCTTGCTTTCTCGCCATACCACTTGATCCCCCTAGTAGTAAGGACTATATCTAACTCCTTTTTGAATATATTTAGTGAATTGGCCTCAACAACTTTCTGTGGTAGAGAATTCCACAGGTTCACCACTCTCTGGGTGAAGAAGTTTCTCCTCATCTCAGTCCTAAATGGCTTCCCCCTTATCCTTAGACTGTGACCCCTGGTTCTGGACTTCCCGAACATTGGGAACATTCTTCCTGCATCTAACCTGTCTAAACCTGTCAGAATTTTAAACGTTTCTATGAGATCCCCTCTCATTCTTCTGAACTCCAGTGAATACAAGCCCAGTTGATCCAGTCTTTCTTGATATGTCAGTCCCGCCATCCCGGGAATCAGTCTGGTGAATCTTCGCTGCACTCCCTCAATCGCAAGAATGTCCTTCCACAAGTTTGGAGGACAAAACTGTACACAATACTTCAGGTGTGGCCTCACCAAGGCCCTGTACAACTGTAGTAACGCCTCCCTGACCCTGTACTCAAATCCCCTCGCTATGAAGGCCAACATGCTATTTGCTTTCTTAACCGCCTGCTGTACCTGCATGCCAACTTTCAGTGACTGATGTACCATGACACCCAGGTCTCATTGCACCTCCCCTTTTCCTAATCTGTCACCATTCAGATAATAGTCTGTCTCTCTGCTTTTACGACCAAAGCGGATAACCTCACATTTATCCACATTATACTTCATCTGCCATGCATTTGCCCACTCACCTAACCTATCCAAGTCACTCTGCAGGCTCATAGCATCCTCCTCGCAGCTCACACTGCCACCCAACTTAGTGTCATCCGCAAATTTGGAGATACTATATTTAATCCCCTCGTCCAAATCATTAATGTACAATGTAAACAGCTGGGGCCCTAGCACAGAACCTTGCGGTACCCCACTAGTCACTGCCTGCCACTCTGAAAAGTACCCATTTACTCCTACTCTTTGCTTCCTGTCTGACAACCAGTTCTCAATCCATGTCAGCACACTACCCCCAATCCCATGTGCTTTAACTTTGCACATTAATCTCTTGTGTGGGGCCTTGTCGAAAGCCTTCTGAAAGTCGAAATATACCACATCAACTGGTTCTCCCTTGTCCACTCTACTGGAAACATCCTCAAAAAATTCCAGAAGATTTGTCAAGCATGATTTCCCTTTCGCAAATCCATGCTGACTTGGACCTATCATGTCACCTCTTTCCAAATGCGCTGCTATGACATCCTTAATAATTGATTCCATCATTTTACCCACTACTGATGTCAGGCTGACCGGTCTATAATTCCCTGTTTTCTTTCTCCCTCCTTTTTTAAAAAGTGGGGTTACACTGGCTACCCTCCACTTGATAGGAACTGATCCAGAGTCTATGGAATGTTGGAAAATGACTGTCAATGCATCCGTAATTTCCAAGGCCACCTCCTTAAGTACTCTGGGATGCAGTCCATCAGGCCCTGGGGATTTATCGGCCTTCAATCCCATCAATTCCCCAACACAATTTCCCGACTAATAAGGATTTCCCTCAGTTCCTCCTCCTTACTAGACCCTCTGACCCCTTTTATATCCGGAAGGTTGTTTGTGTCCTCCTTAGTGAATACCGAACCAAAGTACTTGTTCAATTGGTCTGCCATTTCTTTGTTCCCCATTATGACTTCCCCTGATTCTGACTGCAGGGGACCTACATTTGTCTTTACTAACCTTTTTCTCTTTACATATCTATAGAAACTTTTGCAGTCCGTCTTAATGTTCCCTGCAAGCTTCTTCTCGTACTCCATTTTCCCTGCCCTAATCAAACCCTTTGTCCTCCTCTGCTGAGTTCTAAATTTCTCCCAGTCCCCGGCTTCGCTGCTATTTCTGGCCAATTTGTATGCCACTTCCTTGGCTTTAATACTATCCCTGATTTCCCTTGATAGCCACGGTTGAGCCATCTTCCCTTTTTTATTTTTACGCCAGACAGGGATGTACAATTGTTGTAGTTCATCCATGCGATCTCTAAATGTCTGCCATTGCCCATCCACTGTCAACCCCTTAAGTATCATTCGCCAATCTATCCTAGCCAATTCACGCCTCATACCTTCAAAGTTACCCTTCTTTAAGTTCTGGACCATGGTCTCTGAATTAACTGTTTCATTCTCCATCCTAATGTAGAATTCCACCATATTATGGTCACTCTGCCCCAAGAGGCCTCGCACAATGAGATTGCTAATTAATCCTCTCTCATTACACAGTACCCAGTCTAAGATGGCCTCCCCCCTAGTTGGTTCCTCGACATATTGGTCTAGAAAACCATCCCTTATGCACTCCAGGAAATCCTCCTCCACCGTATCGCTTCCAGTTTGGTTAGCCCAATCTATATGCATATTAAAGTCACCCATGATAACTGCTGCACCTTTATTGCATGCACCCCTAATTTCCTGTTTGATGCCCTGCCCAACATCACTACTACTGTTTGGAGGTCTTTACACAACTCCCACTAACATTTTTTGCCCTTTGGTGTTCTGCAGCTCTACCCATATAGATTCCACATCATCCAAGCTAATGTCCTTCCTAACTATTGCATTAATCTCCTCTTTAACCAGCAATGCTACCCCACCTCCTTTTCCTTTTATTCTATCCTTCCTCAATGTTGAATACCCATGGATGGTGAATTCCTAGCCCTGATCATCCTGGAGCCACTTAACACCCTTTGTCCTTTTAGAATTATGATGTAGTGTCGCCCTTTTTGTTTCTTGCCTTTGTTTACTCGGTCTTCCACTATATTCCTTTTTACCTTTCTACCATCTGTTTCTGACTCCATATTACTTCGCCCTATCTCGCTGCATTGATTCCCCTCCCCCTGCCACTGGGGAGATGATGCCCTCGCATTGCAGCCTATCCAGCTCAATTTCCACTCTCTCCCTCATCATGTGAGGTACCGCTCGCGCCTTGTAGTGAATGGGTCGTGTCTCTGGGACTAAGTGGATCCGCACCTTCGCCCCGGAAAAGTTTACAATGCCTGGCTCAAAAAGGGAAGGAAATTTGTGAAGAACCTGGGTACATGAGGCCTCATCGACATGTGATAATGCTCGGATATCATCCCAGTTCCAGCGGATTTTGCCCAGCCAACTCCTTCCAAGCAGTATGAGGCCATCGCCCGGGACAATCCAGAGTGGCAGTTCGTGCACCGTGCCCTCGTAGGTGACCTTGACCATGGCGCTGCCAGGACAGTGATAAGCTCTTTGGTGTACGTTCTCAGGATGGGGCTCAGGGCTGGTCTGAATGCCTTGTTGTACCACAGTCTTTCAAACATTTTTTTACTCATGATGAATTGGCTAGCGCCAGTGTCCAGTTCCATGGCTACGGGTAAGCCATTCAATTTTATGTTTAGCATTATTGGTGGACATTTCGTCGAAAATGTGTGCACTCTTTGTACTTCAGCATCTGCCTCCTCTCTCTGTGGCTCGAAATTGCTTTGATCCACCATGGACCGATCTTCCTCTGCCACGTGGTGGTTAGCAGGTTTTGCAGAGCTTGCAGCTCGTTTGCAAGCTCGTTGCAGGTGCCCCATTGTTCCACAGCTCTTGCAAACATACTCTTTGAAGCGGCATGAATAGGCTGAATGGAAGTCTCCAAAACACCAACAAGGTGTGAATTGCCTTGCATTCATCCTTTGTTGGGGACTCTCAGTCATCTGGGTCACCTGAGGCCTGCTGGCAGTTGCAGACTTGTGGGTTCTGCCCTGTACATTTCTATTCGCCAACACAGTTCCAGTTAATTTATGAACATTGCTAGCACTTGTGTGCTGAGAGATTTGTTTGATGTTATCACTGGTGGAGATAAACACCTGTGCTATCGCAATGGCCTTACTGAGGGTCGGTGTCTCTACAGTCAAACGTTTTCATAGGATGGTCTCGTGGCCAATGCCCAGTGCAAAAAAGTCTCAGCATTTGCTCCAGGTAGCCATCAAACTCACATTGTCCTGCAAGTCGCCTTAGCTCAGCGACATAGTTCATCACTTCCTAACCTCCAGATCGCTGGCACGTGTAGAACCGTTACCTCGCCATCAGCACGCTCTGTCTCAGGTTAAGATGCTCCTGAACCAGTGTACACAGCTCCTCATACGACTTATCTGTGGGCTTCACCGGAGCCAGAAGATTCTTCATGAGGCTGTAGGTCGGTGCCCCGCAGACTGTGAGGAGGACCGCTCTCCTTTTTGCAGCGCTTCCTTCTCTGTCCAGTTCGTTGGTTACAAAGTACTGGTCTAGCCATTCGACATAGGCTTCCCAGTCCTCACCCTCCGAGAACTTCTCCAGGATGCCCACAGTTTGCTGCATCTTTGCGTTGGATTCGTATTCTCGTCACCAGTTATTGTGTTCCTAACACAGATGAGGCTGCACACAGGGAGGTTAAAGTAACAGTGACCTCAGTCTTTAATAAGACATTTCCAGAGTGAGGAACAGGCCTTAGGGGCCAGCTTATATACAGTGCTCCCTGGGGATGCTGGGTTCCCTTGGGACTTCAGGGGATGAGCTCCATGGTGGCGGAACATGGGAGTGCATGCTTTACAGATACACAACACTTATCACGTCCTCAAGAGTTCTCAAAGCATTTCTCAATCGTTGAGTATTATTGTTACATAGGCAAATACAGCAGCCAGTAGTGCACAACACAATCCCCTAACCAGCAGCTTGATGACTGAGCAGTTCGTCTGTTGTAGATGGTGTAGATTGAGGGCAAAGTGTTGGCCAGGACACCAGATGAATTCCCTGCTCTTCAAATAAGAAAGCAAGACTTACATTTATATAGTGCCTTTCACTACCCTAGGACATCCCAAAATGCCAATGAAGTACTTTTTGAAGTGTAATCACTGTTGTAATGTAGGAAATTGTCATGGAACCTGAACAAGCAGACCAGGGCCCTGATAGTTAGTTGGGGCCGGGAAGCGAGCGATGGCAGGGTGGGGATTTGCTGATGGGAAACCCAGAAGTATGGGTTTCCCACAAGTCCTGCAGACATTAGCAGCAGGACATCTTTGAAAAATTTTCAACAGGTTTCCCGCCCAACGGCCAGCCACAAACGCTGCCTGCCTGTTAGGCGGGAAAGCAACCAGCGAAGGGAAGCTAGGCAAGTCTGATATTGTTGTGGGGGGGTGGGGGTGCAGAGGTTGGACAACATGGAGGGGCGGTCAGACATCGGAGTGCGGGGACGGGGGAGGGGTAAATCGGACATCATGGGGTGGGTCGGCTGATTGCGGGATGGTGGGAGGTGGCTGATCTCAAGGTTCCATCGTTTGGACTTAAGCTTGTTGGACCCGAGCGGAGCACTCCTGCTCCTGATGACCCACAAGCAGTGAAATAAAAGCACCTATCTCACAGATCTGGCCCTTCTCGTCTCCTTTAACTAGGCGCAATTCCTTCAGGATCCATGGATTAGAAATCAAAATTCAGTTTAAAATGGAGGCACACAGTCTCCTTAAAAGATAGTAGTGACTGACCCGCTTCCTGAGAGCAGGTTGGTCACCTACCTCTGACCTGCCTCTGGTAAAACCAGAAATAGGCGGGTTGAAGTCGGGTTTGCGAATTTTACCATTTTTACCTTCCCACCCATCCCCCAACCCAGACGTCCTAAGGGGTTAAAATTCCCCAACAGGTGTCAGTTTAACAATCTATCCGAAAGGTGGCAAATCCAACCATATAGCTCTCCCTCAGTACTACACTGAAGCGCCAGCCTAGATTATGCACACAAATTCTGCAGCGGGGCTTGAACACACGAACTTCTGGCTCAGAGGCAAGAGTGCTACCAACTGAACCAAGCTGGCACTTGAACAGCTCCGCCCAAATGACGGAGGTGTTGTCCAGCAGTAACCAAGATAAACAATGCTGGTTCGATTCCGTTCCAAACGTGAAGTGGCGCTGAGATGTAGGGTGGAGGTTAAGGTGGCCCAATCTCCTTGTCTTTCTTGTAACATTGCAGTGCCAATTACTAATGTACCCGCCACAGTAGTGTCTTATTCACTGTTTGTAGAGAATCAACCGCAGATGAATGTAATTTTTTTGATGTAGGTAAGAGGATGCCAGCAGACAAGATGCAGTGATCCAGCTAGTAAAACTGATATGAGCTGAGGAGATTGGAGTTAAGAGCATCCAAAGTGGAAATTGTAATGCCAAACATACACTTCAACACTGGGTCAGAGATATACCCTGCAGAATGTATTCCAGCTAGATGCACTTGCAATTTAACTTAAATATGAAAAAAGTATTATTGCTACTTTGGTACCGCTTGAGATTCTAGCTTTTAGTGGAAATTCTGCACTTTAAAGTATTCATTAAATCATTTTAGAATAAACTGTATTTCAAACAATGTTTGGCACTAGAAATGAGCAGAGACACTGGAAAAATATTGCAGCCTCTATGGGAATGACAGGAAAAATGGATTGAGACAAATAGTGATTCCTTCAGCTTGATCCTTTATGATTCTCTTCTAGTTATAGTGTGCATAAATTCACTTCCCCCCACCCCTCCCCCCCAATAAAACCCAAGGTTATCATAGCACTCGTAAAGAACTGAATAATTTTTAATTCACGCTCGCTAATAATACAGGTATCAGCAAAAATTGCTTTTAATACACCATGTTGTGTAAGTGTTAATGACCCCTTTAAAACCCACTTCATTAAATCAGCATTATGATGCTGTAAAACAGATATTATGTCCACCATACTCATAACTACAGGCTAATTGTGAAACCTTTTCAAATCTGAAACTTTTTTTCAAGCACAGAAAATTATATAAACACAATACTAAAATAAATTGTTTTAAAACAATAACATCTTGCAGTTAAACATTTTTTCTTTTGATCTACCTTCCTTTTTGAAAAGGATTTTGAAATCATATCATCATAGGCAGTCCCTTGAAATCGAGGAAGACTTGCTTCCACTCTAAAAGTGAGTTCTCAGGTGACTATACAGTCCAAATGGGAATTACAGTCTCTGTCACAGGTGGGACAGGCAGTCATTGAGGAAAGGGTGGGTGGGGAGTCTGGTTTGCCGCACGCTCCTTCTTTTGTTTTCTGCATGCTCTCGGCGACGAGACTCGAGGTGGTCAGTGCCCATCCAGATGCTCTTCCTCCACTTACGATGGTCTTTGGCCAGGGATTCCCAGGTGTCGGTGGGAATGTTGCACTTTATCAAGGAGGCTTTGAGGGTGTCTTTGAAATGTTTCTTCTGCCCACCTGGAGATCGCTTGCCGTGTAGGAGTTCCAAGTAGAGCGCTTGCTTTGGGAGTCTCGTGTCGGGCATGTGGACGATGTGGCCCGCCCAACGGAGCTGGTCGAGTGTGGTCTGTGCTTCGTGCTGGGGATGTTGGCCTGATCGAGCACACTGATGTTGGTGTGATTTGCAGAATCTTGTGGAGACAGTGTTGGTGGTATTTCTCCAGCAATATGAGGTGTTTTTATTTACTTTATATGATCCACGACTGAGCCATATAGGAGGGCGGGTATCACTACAGCCCAGTAGACCATAAGTTTGGTGACAGAGTTGAGGTACTGGTCTTCGAATACTCTCTTCCTCAGGCGACCGAAGGCTGCGCTGGTGCACTGGAGGCAGTGTTGGATCTTGTCATCAATGTCTGCCCTTGCTGATAATAGGCTCCTGAGGTATGGAAAGTGGTCCACGTTGTCCAAGGCCGCTCCGTGGATTTTGATGACTGGGGGGCAGTGCTGTGTGGCGGGGTCAAGTTGGTGGAGGGCCTTTATCTAATGGATGTTTAGTGTAAGGCCCATACTTTCATACACCTCGGTGAAGATGTTGATGATGGCTTGGAGTTCAGCATCTGAATGTGCACAGACACAGCGCTGTCCGTGTACTGTAGTTGGATGACAGAGCAAGGGATGGTCTTGGATCTAGCCTGGAGGTAGCCCTGCTTGACCCCGGTGCGGACGTGGATTTGGTCTGTGGTGGATCTGTTGGTCAGGATCACGGCTTGCATGTTGTTATGGAGCAGGCGGAGGATGGTGACAAACTTTTGGGTCAGCCGAAACGGAGAAGGACGTTCCATAGTCCTTCATGGTTGACAGTGTCAAAGGCCTTTGTGAGGTCAAAGAAGGCCACGTATAAGAGTTGGTGCTGTTCCCTGCATTTCTCTTGCAGTTGTCGCGCCATGAAGATCATGTCCGTAGTGGACGGAATCCGCATTGTGACTCTGGGAGGAGCTCTTCAGCCACAGGGAGAAGACGGTTGAGTAGGATTCTAAATTGTATCATTAGCATCAGTGTAATTGAGACATGATTAAATTCACAATCCTTTAATAAAAATAACTTTAATTCTTCTCAATCACTGATTGTCTCACATCCTACTAATCACAATTAAAGTGGTGTGCTACTTCAGTACAGTACTGAGGGAGTGCTGCATTTTTGTTGGTACCATCTTCGAATGAGACATTAAACCAAGACCCAAACATCTCGTAAAGAGAAATAAAAGATCGATGGCACTACTTAAAAAAGGGTAAGGAGTTCTCCCACTGTCCTGGCCAATATTGGTCTTTCAATAAATACTAGTAAAATAAATGAACTGGTTATTTGTCTCATTTGCGGTTTGTGGGATCGTACTTTTGTGCAATTGATTGCCACACCTGCCAACGTGACAATGGTGACTACACTTCAAGAGGAATTTATTACAAATTGCTTTAAAAAGTCCTGACTATGTGATGAGGCTCTATCTAAGTGCAAGTTCTTTCTTTCTTGCAGTAATATGGTGGAGACTCGGAGAAATGCACTCTGGACTTTCCCCCCCCCCCCCCCATCAAGAAATTCTTACTTTACAGTAGTCTCTGTTTACTACATGTGGGTGTGATTAACTGAAGGAAGCTTGAATGATTAACATTTATCTAAGTGTTTATCCATCAGATTTAATAGAGCTCTGAACCTAAAAGGGGAACTGATTGATAATCACAATCTGGCACTGTTCAGAAACAAGCAACTTAAGTAGCAAAAGCAGCCTGGATGTTTGAAGAAGTGAGTGGGATTGGTGAAATCCAAATGAATTTGTAAATGAGGCTGCAACAGATGATGCCTCCAGTAATATATTAAATCTGAGCTCTATTTGAAAACTTAAGTAACTACACAGTTCAGACATATATTAAACTTAGGGACTGTGACATCTTTATTTAAATATGAATTCTGAAGTGTTCATCTAATATTTAATTACAGGATATTTAAATGCACTATGATTTTCAGTATCCTTCTCAAGGCGGCCATTTATATTAAAAAGACAAGCATTAATCCAGTAATACTTCAGAAATAACAACTCAAACAATAGCTTCAGATTGCAGTGCTTAGTTTGAGCTATTCAAAAGCGATGTTGAATTGATGGCACCTTATCATTTTTCTCAGGAAAAACTCAACGTATTTCTCATACAATTAATTATTCTGAAGTATAGGAACTGTGGGTATATCAGAATGGCCATTTTGCGCACAGGAATGTCACAATTGATGTTGATTGGGGGAAGAATGCAGGTCAGAACACCAGGGGAACTTTCGACTCTGAATAGTGCCATGGAATCTTTAATGTCCATTCATTAGGCAGAATAGCATCTTGGCTAAAGGACAGTAAACATCTAACAGTGCAGTACTCCCTCAGTACTTGCACTGGAGTGTCAGTTTAGATTATAGTGTAAATTAACCAATCCTGCACTCCCAATGAGCAAGCACGCTTGAAGGGAGTGTAGGTCATGGAATCAGCATTACTGTTCGGCAACATCGGTTGTCCAATCCAATTGGTGAATTTACATCTTTCTAATATAGACACAAGAGTCATACCAAACTTGGGGGAGTCGGAGATCGCAAGGTGGGTGGGGGGAGTAGGTTATTGAAGGGGGAGGGGTCACAGACAGGGGGTGAGGAGAGTAGCAGGTCATGGGGTGGGGGGGGGGGCGGAAACAAGGGAGTTGGAGATTAGGGGTGTTGGCCGATTGTGGGTGGGTTAAAAAGGTTAGCACGTTGAGCCAGGAGGAAGCACTCCTGCTACTTCTGGCCCACCAGTAGCGTGATAAATACAGTTACCTCGTCGATCCAGCCCCTTCTTTTACCTGCCGGAATTCCCGAGCTGTGCACAAATTGGCTGCTGCGTTTCCTACATTATAACAGTGATTGTACTTCAAGAGTACTTCATTGACTGTAAGGCACTTAGGGATGCCCTGAGGTTGTAAAAGGTGCTATATAAATGCAAGTCTTTCTTTTGTCGGCATCAGGCACCTCCAGGGATGTAGAATAGCCAGCTCAAGAGCTAAGGTCCCTTTACTTTGCCCCAATAATGTGCCTCACCCAAAGCTTAGAAGAGCACCCCCGACTCCACCAGTGTGGCATTTGTCCTATTTTCTTCACTAACCATCCTGGGGCCGGTTTGAGCAACATTGCCAGAATTAAGAGTATTTTTGTACTGTAAGCGCATGCTCACTAAGAACTGGATTGAGACTGCCTTAACTCATTCCACATAGCTGCTGGACTCTCTTTCAGGCATCCTTGCCTCAGTGGATGGAATTTGTTAGCACTTGCCCAAACCTATTGGTGGGAGACCCTGCTGAATTGTTGCATCTCATTAGAAAAAGGTGGGGGAAAGGGAAGAATTCTGATCAGGATTATTTTAATGTCAATCAGAAAATCCAACCACAAATGTCCACCTTATCTTGCTTGGATTGCAGCTCATGCTACCTTATTCTAACTGAAGGATGTTCTGCCACAGCCAGCAGCTCAGGCAGGGAAACTAAAAGGAGAGGAATTGGGATCACAAAATGTTGCAGTGCACATATTTGTATAAATATAATAATTTTTTAATCAAAAATTGTGTTTTATTTCTCTCCCTAGTGCAGGCGTTTGCCGCCATGCAATTCCCTTAAGTTGGAGAGCAGGATGATCTGGATTGTATGTTCAACATCATTGTCAATACAACTCTGAACAGGCAGTGGAAGTTGCACTTGTAGTGCAGATGAAATGACTGGATCAGTACCCTCTCTCCCACCCCGTACTATAGTGTAATAAGTAAATGGATCAAGTTCATCATTAGAGGAAGGTCAACGCTGCCTAAATACACAGCCAACTGCTTGGGAGTCAGACTGCAATTGTTTAAAACAGTGAGGGTAAGCCATTTGCAAGTGCTATTTAACTGCCACTCAATAGTGTAGACACTCTTTACTGAGCTCTTATCAGACCTGACCTACATTATTTAACAAGAAGAAACCTGACAAAAGATACAAGAAACTAATATTCAGATTACACAGGAACAATACAATGAGGAAGCTCCAATTTTGTTTTGTCCTTAAAAAAAAATGACTTTCTCAGATACTGAGGCAAGAACATAAATTTGCCAGTGCTGGTTCCACAAGACTCGCATCCCAAGCTCCCTTGAATTTCACATAACAGAAGAAATCATACTGTGACTAGCGCATTCGTAAAGTGCAGCTATACTCTTCAGTGCAGTAAGAGCAACGAGAGCGATCAATTCTAAAGACACAATTATCCTCAACACATTCAGGACAAAGAGAAGGGTACTATTTTGCTGCAGGTTACGCGGCTTCTTTCCCACTCAGCTATATTTTATTACTTAATACTTGGACAGTGCAGTCAACAAGAAGGAATAATCAGAGAGAGGTTAAGAAAATCTGTTTAAACACAGAAAATTGGAATGCCCTACGAGAAACAGTGATGGAAAGAGGATCCACAGTAGATATTAAAAGGGACGTGGATAAGTATTTTTTTAATGAAATGGTGCGACAAAGGTTCAGCTGGAGATGCATTCTGGTGATTGGACCCATGTTGACTTTCTTCTGTCGCTGATGCAATAGGAAAAGAAATAAATAGAAAGGAATGTGCAATGTTTTATATTCAAATTTATCCAGTAATAAGTCCTCTGAGATTCACTTAACTGTGACTCTTATTTGCTACCCTGTGCGTACAGTCCATCCTCATGCACTGTACTATGCCAACAATCAATAAACAATAATCAATGTTATTGTGTTCCTAACACAGATGAGACTGGGAGGTTAAAGTAACAGTGACCTCAGTCTTTAATAAGACACTCCAGAGTGAGGAACAGGGGCCGGCTTATATACATTGCTCCCAAGGGATGCTGGGATCCCTTAGGACGTCAGGGGATGCGCTCCCTGGTGGCAGAACATGGGAGTGCATGCTTTACAGATACGGATCACTCCCCCGCCAAAGGCAAAGTGAAAACTATTTACAAGGTGAGGCGGTCAGGAGCCTTTCTTTCCCTGGTGGACCGCCTCGGTACAAATGTCTGTTCTGGTGTGTTGGCTGTGCACTCGCTGCGCTGACGTGTTGTTGGCCCCGCAGGGTTGCTGGGTGAGCCTGGGCTGTTGGGCATGATGGGTTCGATTTCCTGGTCCGGCGTGGTGTCGTTGAGCCTTTGGGTGTGTGTTGTGGGCTCGAAAAAGGTGGTGTCTGCTATGGGTTGTTCAGGGCAGTCTGTGAACTGCAGCCTCGTTTGGTCCAGGTGCTTTCTGCACATTTGTACATTGTCTAGTTTGACTACAAACACCCTACTCCCTTCTTTAGCTATCACCGTGCCCGCGATCCACTTGGGACCATGTCCATAGTTTGGCACATACACCGGGTCATTCAGATCAATTTCCTGTGACACAGTGGCGCGACCATTGTTTACATTTTGTTGCTGCCGCCTGCTCTCTACCTGATCATGCAGGTTGGGGTGAACCAGCGAGAGTCCGGTTTTTAAGTGTCCTTTTCATGAGTAGCTCAGCCAGGGGCACCCCTGTGAGCGACTGGGGTCTCGTGTGGTAGCTAAGCAGTATTCGGGACAGGCAGGTTTGGAGTGAGCCTTCTGTGACTCATTTGAGGCTCCGTTTGATTGTTTGTACTGCCCGCTCTGCCTGCCCATTGGAGGCTGGTTTAAACGGGGCCGAGGTGACATGTTTGATCCCATTGCGGGGCATGAATTCTTTAAATTTGGCACTGGTGAAACAAGGCCCGTTGTCACTGACCAGTATGTCAGGCAGGCCGTGGGTGGCAAACATGGCCCTCAGGCTTTCAATGGTGGCGGTGGCAGTGCTTCTCGACATTATTTCACATTCAATCCATTTTGAAAAAGCATCCACCACCACCAGGAACATTTTACCGAGAAACAGGCCTGCATAGTCGACATGGATCCTCGACCATGGTCTGGAGGGCCAGGACCACAACCTTAGTGGTGCCTCTCTGGGCATGTTGCTCAACTGAGCACACACGCTGCATTGCCGTACACAGGACTCTAAGTCAGAGTCGATACCGGCCACCACACGTGGGATATGGCTATCGCTTTCATCATTACTATACCCGGGTGTGTGCTGTGGCGATCCGAGATGAACGTCTCCCTG
This sequence comes from Pristiophorus japonicus, assembly GCF_044704955.1. Lineage (NCBI taxonomy): Eukaryota > Metazoa > Chordata > Chondrichthyes > Pristiophoridae > Pristiophorus > Pristiophorus japonicus. The sequence goes on along the minus strand of NC_091989.1, from coordinate 61,826,503 downwards.
CCCTTTTTTCGTAGCACTACGCGGTTACCCCACGAAAGGCAGTCTGCCTGAATGGACAGCTCGTCCTTTCACCGCTGGAATGGCTTGATTAGCTCTTGCATTTCAACGGGGACGCTGGCCCAGCTCCTATGCAATACACAGTTTTTTTACTAGGGACAGCAGAGGATCTTGGCTCGTCCAAGTCCTAATCTGGCAGGCTGTAACAGGTGATTTATCATTTTCAAATGCTTCCATGACCATCAACAAGTCTGCAGGCTGCGCCACCATCAACAAGTTTGCAGGCTGCGCCATTTCCACCCCCGTGGTGGACAATGGTAGCCGACTGAGAGCATCCGCACAGTTTTCGGTACCTGGCCTGTGGCAGATGGTATAGTTATATGCTGATAGTGCAAGTGCCCACCTTTGTATGCGGGCTGAGGCATTCGTATTTATCCCCTTGTTTTCAGCGAACAGGGATATGAGGGACTTATGATCGATTTCCAGATCAAATTTCAGGCCAAACAGGTACTGATGCATTTTCTTTACCCCCAACACACACGCTAATGCCTCTTTCTCAATCATGCTGTAGGCCCTCTCGGCCTTAGACAAGCTCCTGAAGGCATAGGCGACAGGTTGCAACTTCCCTGCAATGTTTGCTTGTTGTAATACATACCCGACACCGTACGATGATGCATCACATGCTAGCGCGAGTCTTTTACACGCAGCTTGGTGGAGCATAAATACAAGCAGCTTGTTGGAGCATAAAATGTTTCTGGCTTTCTCAAAAGCAATTACTTGTTTTTTTCCTCATACCCAGTTCTCACCTTTACGCAATAACACATGTAGGTGCTCTAAGAGGCTGCTTAACCCCGGTAGGAAGTTACAAAAATAGTTGAGTAGTCCCAGGAACGAGCGCAGCTCCGTGACGTTCTGTGGCCTGGGCGCGTTCCTGATAGCCTCCGTCTTGGCATCTGTGGGTCGAATGTCGCCCGCCGCGATCTTTCTCCCCAAAAACTCCTCTTCTGTTGCCATGAAGACGCATTTCGACCTCTTCAGCCGCAGCCCTACGCGATCCAGTCGCTGGAGTACCTCCTCCAGGTTTTGTAGGTGCTCAGCATTGTCCAGACCCATGACCAGTATGTCGTCCTGAAAAACCACCATGCGTGGTACCGACTTGAGTAGGCTCTCCATTTTTCTCTGGAAGATCGCTGCAGCCGGCTGAACAGTCCCTTGTGCGTGTTGATGCAGGTGAGGCCCTTCAAAGACTCCTCCAGCTCCTGCGTCATGTACGCCGAAGTCAGGTCGAGCTTGGTGAACATCTTGCCTCCTGCCAGCATCGCAAATAGGTCGTCTGCCTTAGGTAGCAGCTATTGGTTCTGTAGCGAGAAACGATTAATAGTTACTTTATAATCGCCGCAAATCCTGACCGTGCCATCACTTTTGAGTACTGGAACAATCGGGCTGGCCCACTCGCTAAATTCCACCGGGGAGATGATGCCCTCGCATTGCAGCCTGTCCAGCTCGATTTCCACTCTCTCCTTCATCATGTGAGGTACCGCTCGCGCCTTGTGGTGGATGGGTCATGCCTCTGGGAGCAAGTGGATCCGCACCTTCGCCCCAGAAATGTTTCCAATGCCTGGCTCAAAAAGGGAAGGAAATTTGTGAAGAACCTGGGTACATGAGGCCTCATCGACATGTGATAGCGCTCGGATGTCATCCCAGATCCAGCAAGTTTTGCACAGCCAGCTCCTTCCAAGCAGTGTGGGGCCATCGCCCGGGACAATCCAGAGTGGCAGTTCGGGCACCGTGCCCTCGTAGGTGACCTTGACCATGGTGCTGCCCAGGACAGTGATAAGCTCTTTGGTGTACATTCTCAGTTTCGTGTGGATGGGGCTCAGGGCTCGTCTGAGTGTCTTGTTGCACCACAGTCTCTCAAACATCTTTTTATTCATGATGGATTGGCTAGCGCCAGTGTCCAGTTCCATGGCTACGGGTAAGCCATTCAATTTTATGTTTAGCATTATAGGTGGACATTTCGTCAAAAATGTGTTCACCCCGTGTACTTCAGCATCTGCCTCCTCTCTGAGGCTCGAAATTGCTTTGATCCACTATGGACCGATCTTCCTCTGCCACGTGGTGGTTAGCAGGTTTTGCAGAGCTTGCAGCTCGTCGACAAGCTCGTTGGAGGTGCTCCATTGTTCCACAGCTCTTGCAAACATACCCTTTGAAGCGGCATGAATAGCCTGAATGGAAGCTTCCACAACACCAACAAGGTGTGAATTGCCTTGCATTCATCCTTTGTTGGGGACTCTCAGTCATCTGGGTCACCTGAGGCCTGCTGGCAGTTGCAGACTCGTGGTTTCTGCCCTGTACATTTCTGCTCGCAAAACATAAAAACAGATAGTAAAAGCTTTTGCAGATATATAAAACGGAAAAGAGTGACTAAAGTAAATGTTGGTCCCTTAGAAGATGAAAAGGGGGATTTAATAATGGGAAATGTGGAAATGGCTGAGACCTTAAACAATTATTTTGCTTCCGTCTTCACAGTGGAAGACACAAAAACAATGCCAAAATTTGCAGGCCACAGGAATGTGGGAAGGGAGGACCTTGAGACAATCACTATCACTAGGGGGGTAGTGCTGGACAGGCTAATGGGACTGAAGGTAGACAAGTCCCCTGGTCCTGATGAAATGCATCCCAGGGTAATAAAAGAGATGGCAGAAGTTATAGCAGATGCATTCGTTATAATCTACCAAAATTCTCTGGACTCTGAGGAGGTACCAGCGGATTGGAAAGCAGCTAATATAACGCCTCCGTTTAAAAAAGGGGGCAGGCAAAAGGCAGGTAACTATAGGCTGGTTAGTTTAACATCTGTAGTGGGGAAAATGCTTGAAACTATCATTAAGGAAGAAATAGCGGGACATCTAGATAGGAATAGTGCAATCAAGCAGACGCAGCATGGATTCATGAAAGGGAAATCATGTTTAACTAACTTACTGGAATTCTTTGAGGATATAACGAGCATGGTGGATAGAGGTGTACCGATGGATGTGGGGTATTTAGATTTCCAAAAGGCATTCGATAAGGTGCCACACAAAAGATTACTGCAGAAGATAAAGGTACACGGAATCAGTGGAAATGTATTAGTATGGATAGAGAATTGGCTGGCGAACAGAAAGCAGAGAGTCGGGATAAATGGGTCCTTTTCCGGTTGGAAATCAGTGGTTAGTGGTGTGCCACAGGGATCAGTGCTGGGACCACAACTGTTTACAATATACATAGATGACCTAGAAGAGTGGACAGAGTGTGGTGCAACAAAATTTGCAGATGACACTAAGATTAGTGGGAAAGCGGGTTGTGTAGAGGACACAGAGAGGCTGCAAGGAGATTTGGATAGGTTAAGCGAATGGGCTAAGGTTTGGCAGATGGAATACAATGTCGGAAAGTGTGAGGTCATCCACCTTGGGGAAGAAAAACAGTAAAAAGGAATATTATTTGAATGGGTAGAAATTACAACATGCTGCGGTGCAGAGGGACCTGGGGGTCCTTGTGCATGAACTCTTTTTTTGGGGAGAAAATTAAAATATTAAATCATTTTGGGCACTAAAATCTTATTTTTTTTCTCCAAGTGCCCCATATAAAAGGGGAGGGGGACACTAAAAACACCGGCAATTAAAACAAATTAAACTTTAAAACATAAAATCAGATTAAAATTTGGTTGCCGGGCGTGACGATGCACTCCAGTCCCTCCGATGCCCACCTCTCGCGGAAGGCCGCGAGCGTACCGGTGGACACCGCGTGCTCCATCTCCAAGGACACCCTCGCGCGGATGTACGTGCGGAAGAGAGGCAGGCAGTCAGGTTGAACGACCCCCTCGACCGCCCGCTGCCTGGACCGGCTGATGGCATCCTTGGCCGTGCCCAGGAGCAGTCCTACGAAGAGGCCCTCGGACCTACCCGCTCCCCTCCGCACAGGGTGTCCAAAGATCAGGAGTGTGGGACTGAAGTGCAGCCAGAATTTCAGGAGCAGCCCCTTTAAATAATAAAACAGGGGCTGCAACCTCGTGCATTTCATAAAAACATGGAACACGGACTCTTCCAGACTGCAGAAATTACAGGCAGCCTGGGAGCCCGTGAACCGGCTTAAAAGTTTATTGCATGGGACTGCTCCGTGCACCACCCTCCAGGCCAAGTCCCCGATAAATAGTGGGAGGACTCCCGCATAGAGTGCCCTCCATCGGGGACCCCCGCCTCCTCCGGACGGCAAGATGGTACGCCATGGCGTGTCCGGACGGCAGGCGAGGATGGCAAAGTTGAGAGTGTGCAGGAGCAGCCCGTACAGGAAACCCCTCCGTGCGGAACTGAAAGGCACGGAGGGAATTTCCTTGAGGCGGCTCAAGTTGTGAGGCGCCGGCTCCCGAGGGAGGTTCCGGGCTTTGGCGCCGATGAGGAATTTCCTTGTGCATGAAACTCTTTTAGGAGTAAACAAAAAACATTGAACCGTGCTCCCCGATCTGGGGGAAACACCAACATTTACAAGGCCCTTTTTTTTGGAGGGGGGGGGGGGATTTTGGGCACAGAATCAAATTTTTCTCCAAGTGCCCACTATAAAAGGGGAGGGGGACACTAAAAGCACCGGCAATTAAAACAAATTAACTTAAAAACATAAAATCAAATTAAAATTTGGTTGCCGGGCGTGATGATGCACTCCAGTCCCTCCGGTGCCCACCTCTCGCGGAAGGCCGCGAGCGTACCGGTGGACACCGCGTGCTCCATCTCCAAGGACACCCTGGACCGGATGTATGCGCGGAAGAGAGGCAGGCAGTCTGGCTGAACGACCCCCTCGACCACCCGCTGCCTGGACCGGCTGATGGCCCCCTTGGCCGTGCCCAGGAGCAGTCCTACGAGGAGGCCCTCGGACCTACCCGCTCCCCTCCGCACAGGGTGCCCGAAGATCAGGAGTGTGGGACTGAAGTGCAGCCAGAATTTCAGGAGCAGCCCCTTTAAATAACAGAACAGGGGCTGCAACCTCGTGCACTCAATAAAAACATGGAACACGGACTCTTCCAGACTGCAGAAATTGCAGGCGGCCTGGGAGCCCGTGAATCGGCTTAAAAATTTATTGCACGGGACTGCTCCGTGCACCACCCTCCAGGCCAAGTCCCCGACAAATAGTGGGAGGACCCCTGCGTAGAGTGCCTTCCATCGGGGACCCCTGCCTCCTCCGGACGGCAAGATGGTACGCCATGGCGTGTCCGGACGGCAGACGAGGATGGCAAAGTTGAGAGTGTGCAGGAGCAGCCCGTACAGGAAACCCGCCGCGCAGAACTGAAAGGCACGGAGAGGATTTCCTCGAGGCGGCTCAAGTTGTGAGGCGTCGGCTCCCGAGGGAGGTTCCGGGGTTTAGCGCCGATGAGGAATTTCCTTGTGCATGAAACTCTTTTAGAGTCTACCTGCAAAACATAAACATTAAACTGTGCCACCCGACCTGGGTGACACACCAGACATTTACAAGGCCCTTTTTTCCTTTTTTTGGTTTTTTTTTTTTTTTTTTTTTTTTTTTTTTTTTTTTTTTTTTTTTTTTTTTTTTTTTTTGTTGGCACTAAAATCACAATTTCTCCGGTGCCCCCTATAAAAGGGAAGGGGACACTAAAATCACCGGCAATTAAAACAAATTAAACTTTAAAACGTAAAATCAAATTAAAATTTGGTTGCCGGGCGTGATGATGCACTCCAGTCCCTCCGGTGCCCACCTCTCGCGGAAGGCCGCGAGCGTACCGGTGGACACCGCGTGCTCCATCTCCAAGGACACCCTGGACCGGATGTAAGAGCGGAAGAGAGGCAGGCAGTCAGGTTGAACGACCCCCTCGACCGCCCGCTGCCTGGACCGGCTGATGGCACCCTTGGCCGTGCCCAGGAGCAGTCCTACGAGGAGGCCTTCGGACCTACCCGCTCCCCTCCGCACAGGGTGCCCAAAGATCAGGAGAGTGGGACTGAAGTGCAGCCAGAATTTCAGGAGCAGCCCCTTCAAATAGTGGAACAGGGGCTGCAACCTCGTGCATTCAATAAAAACATGGAACACGGACTCCTCCAGACCGCAGAAATTGCAGGCGGCCTGGGAGTCCGTGAACAGGCTTAAAAATTTATTGCACGGCACTGCTCCGTGCACCACCCTCCAGGCCAAGTCCCCGATGAATAGTGGGAGGACCCCTGCGTAGAGTGCCCTCCATCGGGGACCCCCGCCTCCTCCGGACGGCAAGATGGTACGCCATGGCGTGTCCGGACGGCAGACGAGGATGGCAAAGTTGAGAGTGTGCAGGAGCAGCCCGTACAGGAAACCCGCCGCGCAGAACTGAAAGGCACGGAGAGGATTTCCTCGAGGCGGCTCAAGTTGTGAGGCGTCGGCTCCCGAGGGAGGTTCCGGGGTTTAGCGCCGATGAGGAATTTCCTTGTGCATGAATCCCAAAAGGTTAGTTTGCAGGTGCAGCAGGTAATCAGGAAGGCGAATGGAATGTTGGCCTTCATTGCGAGAGGGATGGAGTACAAAAGCAGGGAGGTCTTGCTGCAACTATATAAAGTATTGGTAAGGCTGCACCTGGAGTACTGCGTGCAGTTTTGGTCACCTTACTTAAGGAAGGATATACTAGCTTTGGAAGGGGTACAGAGACGATTCACTAGGCTGATTCCAGAAATGAGGGGGTTACCTTATGATGATAGATTGAGTAGACTGGGTATTTACTCGTTGGAGTTCAGAAGGATGAGGGGTGATCTTATAGAAACATTTAAAATCATGAAAGGGATAGACAAATTAGAGGCAGAGAGGTTGTTTTCACTGGTGGGGGAGTCTAGAACTAGGGGGCACAGCCTCAAAATACGGAGGAGCCAATTTAAAACCGAGTTGAGAAAGAATTTCTTCTCACAGAGGGTTGCGAATCTGTGGAATTCTCTGCCCAAGGAAGCAGTTGAGGCTGGCTCATTGAATGTTTTCAAGTCAAAGATAGATAGATTTTTAACCAATAAGGGAATTAAGGGTTACGGGGAGAGGGCGGATAAGTGGAGCTGAGTCCACGACCATATCAGCCATGATCTTATTGAATGGCGGAGCAGGCTCGAGGGGCTAGATGGCCTACTCCTGTTCCTAATTCTTATGTTCTTATGTTCTTATGCTCGCAAGCACAGTTCCAGTTAATTTATGAACATTGCTAGCACTTGTGTGCTGAGAGATTTGTTTGGTGTTATCACTGGTGGACATAAATGCCTGTGCTATTGCAATGGCCTTACTGAGGGTCGGTGTCTCTACAGTCAAAAGTTTTCGTAGGATGGTCTCGTGGCCAATGCCCAGTACAACAAAGTCTCTGAGCATTTGCTCCAGGTAGCCATCAAATTCACATTGTCTTGCAAGTTGCCTTAGCTCGGCGATGTAGCTCGCCACTTCCTAACCTTCAGCTCGCTGGTACGTGTCGAACCGATACCTCGCCATCAGCACGCTCTCCCTTGAGTTAAGATGCTCCCGAACCAGTGTACACAGCTCCTCATATGACTTATCTGTGGGCTTCACCGGAGCCAGAAGATTCTTCATGAGGCTGTAGGTCGGTGCCCCACAAACGGTGAGGAGGACCGCTCTCCTTTTTGCAACGCTTCCTTCTCCGTCCAGCTCGTTGGCTACAAAGTACTGGTCTAACCGTTCGACATAGGCTTCCCAGTCCTCACCCTCCGAGAACTTCTCCAGGATGCCTACAGTTTGCTGTATCTTTGCGTTGGATTCGTATACTCGTCGCCAGTTATTGTGTTCCTAACACAGAAGAGACTGCACACAGGGAGGTTAAAGTAACAGTGACCTCAGTCTTTAATAAGACACTCCAGAGTGAGGAACAGGCCTTAGGGGCCGGCTTATATACAGTGCTCCCAAGAGGTGCTGGGATCCCTTGGGACTTCAGGGGATGCACTCCCTGGTGGCGGAATATGGGAGTGCATTCTTTACAGATACACCACAAATGTAGCCCATCCCCATCTGTTAGTGTATATACACACCATCCCCATCTGTAACAGTGTGTGTACAGACCATCCCCATCTGTTAGTGTGTGTACAGACCATCCCCATCTGTAAGTGTGTGTACAGACCATCTCCTTCTGTTAGTGTGTGTACACATCATCTGTTACAGTGTACATTTGTTATTCATTTCACAGGATATGGCCAGCATTTATTGCCCATCCCCATTTGCCCTTGAGAAAGTGATGGTGAGCCACCATTTTGGAGGGCAGTGAAGAGTCAACCACATTGCTGTGGGTCTGGAGTCACATATAGCCAGACTGGGTAACAATGGCAGATTTCCTTCCCTAAAGGACATTAATGAACCAGCTGGTGTTTTACAACAATCCAGTAGTTTCATGGTCACCATTACTGATACTAGCTTTTTATTCCAGATGTATTTAATTGAATTTAAATTCCCCAGCTGCCGTGGTGGGACTTGGACTCATGTTTCCGGAGTATTAGTCCAGCAACATAACCACTACTGTATCCCATATATACAGACCTTCCCCAATTGCTAAATTGTGCATCGACCATATCCATTTGTTACACTGTGAACACAGCCAGTCACCATTTGCTGCAGTGAGCATGCTGGCCAGTCACCATTTGCTGCAGTGAGCATGCTGGCCAGTCACCATTTGCTGCAGTGAGCGTGCTGGCCAGTCACCATTTGCTGTAGTGAGCATGCTGGCCAGTCACCATTTGCTAGTTACTAGCCCAACCCTACAGCTATACTCCACCTAAAAACATCAATACTATTAGTAGCTTGAACTCAAACTATCATTCATCAAACAATATGTCAGCACCCGTAACACTATAAACCATTATGAAATCATTAGATTTATAAATCACATCTAAAATTGCAAATTAGCATACTGCAAAGCTAATAATTATAGTTTTAATATCATCTTTCTCACTGTAAAAATAAATTGCCAAGTCACTTTACAAGTGCATTTATAATAGTCTTTAAATTTCAGTTCGCTCTGTTTGAACCACCACACACAATCTAAAGGGGGAAAAATCTACTCAGCATTTATTTTAGTGAGTCATAGAAGTTATTTCTGTCTGTTACTAATGGAATACTGTCTGTAACTGTGACCAGTAACTTGTGTTAAATAAGTAGATAACTTGGATACTTTACATTCCCTTGGTAAAACATACTAACATATGGAAAAAGAACTCGGAAAAGACCATCTAGTCCATCAATGACTGCCATACCCAGAAGTGGTGCATCCACCTATACCCATCGACTCGTGTCCCCATAACATAAAATAAATGTTTGTGCCAGTAATTTTCCCAGGAGTTCATCCAATTTCCCACTGGGACTTCGTCAGACGATTGGCAGAAATCCAGAAGAAACAGCATAAACAGCCATTTATGGCTCTCCAAGGTTTCCACCAATCTTCCGCCACAGTTATGGCAGGAGATCAGGAGACCCCCCGGGGAAATTTTCTTCACAGGTTCTCTCTATTGGTGTTCTTATTGCAACCAACCAGATGGACTAAGAAGTATTTTTTGGCCCTACACTTTTCAATGTTTCTATTTAAAATACAGATTAATGTTTTAAATCTATATAAAGTACCATGATAGTAGTGGTGGGGATTACATGGTTCATATTTGTTTATCCTTCTCCTTGCAGCCCCCTCGGTCCCAGCCTCCTTCAACTGGGAGTTGGGAGAATTAGGAATTTTGGGATGTGCTCCCTTATTCCATTTAAGCGGAACAAGTCAAGTGTCAGTCCTCCCTTTCTAATCTTTGTTCACAATGTTAGGTTATTTTCTAAAGCATAAATTGTACAAGCCCCGTGTATTAGCACCATTTGAAATAAATGTGTCGTGCCTCACTAATGCCCTTTTAAGGAGAATGGAAATGTTGCCTTTTATCACTCATCGAGAGATATATCAGTACTTTAAAAAATTTTGGATGGTATTTGCAACTGACTGTAAAATACAAAATTGAGTTTTTAAATCAGGCTTTGATCCAACAATTTATCCTGACCACCAGCCATTTGGTCAGCCTGTGTCACTCAGTATACAGCACCCTGCTATTAAACTACCCTCACAATGTAACAATGGGCTACGAAACTACTCTGAAAGCCACACAGAGGTAAAGAAAGATATTTCTCTCTTTTACCGAGGTACTAACAAGTGCTCCTGATAACAATACTGAGGTGGTCGCTGGGTGAAAAGATGCTCACAGTCTCAGGAAATGAAGCTCCCACTCCTACACTCACTGTTAACACTAATTAAAATTGGAAAGAATTACTTTGTCAGAGTCTTGTTTTCTAAAATAATGCACAAGTGTAGGAGAAGCATAAATGCAAAACAAGTCTGCAGCTTATTTACTGGGGGTTAAAGCCCCTGTAGCTTGTAATTTCATGTAAGTACTTCTTACTGCCCTTGGTAAATTGGATTAATCAGACACATATAATTAAAATATAATAGCAAAGTCACGTATACAATACAATAAGTAGCATAATTATGGAATCTTTGAAAGATAATGAAGCACATACTATATTTGTGTTTAAGTAGAATACCTAAGGAACAATAATTCTTCAAATATCTAATTGAAACTCCATTAAAATTCTCTTGCTCCCAGTCATTTTTGGTAAAGTAGTGCCTGAAAAATCATCTGTTCCTCTCTCCTTTCCTGCTCCTCCATTTGCAGCCCTTTAGAATATTAAAGGGGAGGGTTTCATATTCGAGTAGTACCTACTGTTGATGGGTCATCGCAAAGGCTGTCCTTCGTCTAGTGGGAAAGAAAACATCAGAGGCATACGCGAGATGGAAAGCAATAAATTATTTTTTGGTTCCTTTAAGTCCCACTGCTGAGGCCAAAAATGTTGAAATCAGCAAACAATACTTGCCCATGTGCATATAGTCTTTGGACACAGAATCATAAAAGGAAAGTGAGTGGATAACTGATCTAAATATACATTGGTAATACAGAAAGAAGAATGACTACTTTCCATTTTTGCCTTTAAAAATCAATCTTGAATGATTAAAAATGTAAATCCAGATCTCTCTCACTTCGCATACCGAGGATGTAAATCATTAGGAAACATGAAACCTGAACAAATGGCTGAGAAATGGCCATTTTAAAAAAGATTTATACCATGTAATATGTGTATTATATATATTCACTATATAATAAGGTAGAGATATATTGGGTAGAGATGAATCTCCAGTTTTTGAACATGGGGCCTTTTATATCTGAGTGTTGGGTCTACTCAGAACTAAATCAGCCACATAAACCATTAAGTTGGAAGATTGCAACATTTAACCAAAGTTCAACTGGAGATGCGTTGTGGTGATTGGATTCAAGTTGGCTTTCGTCTGTTGCTGATACAATTGCAAAAGAGAAAAATAGAAGGAATATATAAGAATTGTGCCCTTTGAGGTTGGGAATGTGGTGCAGTTCAGTCGACAGATGAGTCCATAGAGTAACCCCAGATCCAGGCTTCATATAGAAGAGATTTTTAAGAGTCTGCGGTACTTACTGAAGCACTAATATAAATTTTAATCTGCCTCCTTCCTTTCTTTTTTTCCTCCGTGGCAGTTTTCTCCCTGCCCCTGCTCTCCTGAAGCTCTCAACCCCTTGATGGAGCACAGTTGCACAGGCACCTGTCAGCTTCTGGTACCTTGCCCCCAAGCAGTCATCCTTTGTGTGTGAGTCCTAACAGTCAGTGATATGGAGCTGCTTAATGACGGAGGTATCAAAGACGAGCCCAATCTTATCCTAACCCAGCGTTCACATGCACACGCATCACTGTTACTGCTGCTGAGGTTGAGATTAGGAAATTTAGCACAAGCCAGGAAGCATTCTGTTTAGTATGCCTCAGCGGCTTGCTGACGATACTTGCTGAACCATTGGGAGAATCCCCTACTTCACTTTGCAAATGCAGTGCTCATTACTGTTAAGTGAAATACTCCACCACTAAAAGCACACAAGCTTGGTAATGGAGCCACATGACCGCATCGGGAACTGCAGTAGCAAGAGGTGCGAACAAAGTGTGCAAAAATACTGGATCAAATGAGTGACCACCTGCAGTGTAAATTACTGCTCGTTACTGTCAAATGTTTACATTGATACAAATAGTTCTGAAGGATGCTAGCATGGTATGGTGTTTCCAGCAACAGTAGGAGGAGATGAAGTGCAATTGTGCTGGATGTCCTCGGCCTGCATTGCATTGAACACATGTGACTAGATTTTCCTCCGTTATAACATTGGTACACATGCCCATTTTCCATTATAATTAAAGACCGCTAAAAATAATTGCAGGATTGCATGGCTTTGGAATGATTTTTTTTAGTAGTAATGAAAAAATAGCATCCAATTATTACACACCAGTAATGATCCTTTAACACCTCTCAAGCAACTGGCAGCCCACTTAACCAATTAAATGTCACAAAGTTCATTCACTGTGGAATGTGCAATTTTGGAGGAAATGGTTCAACAGCAAGTTGATAAAAGCAGATTAACAAGGACATTGTTAAGTGCTTCACATCCAGCTATTACTATTAATGTGTAGTCACTGTTATATGGGCAAATATTGCAGCCATTTTGCACACAGCAAAATCCTGCAGAGAATGACCAGTTAAACTGGTTTTGGAGATGTTGATTAAGGGAGAAATGTTGGTCAGAACACTGGTAAAACTCTTCTTTAAGTTGTGACATGGGAACTTTGACATCTCATCTCAAAGGTAGCATCTCCAACAACTCCTTCAGTACAGCACTGAAATGTCAGTCTAGATTATGCGCGCATGTCCCAGAAAGAAAGACTTGGATTTATATAGCGCCTTTCACGACCACCGGATGTCTCAAAGCGCTTTACAGGCAATGAAGTACATTTGGAGTGTAGTCACTGTTGTAAGGTGGGAAATGCGGCAGCCAATTTGCGCACAGCAAGCTCCCACACACAGCAAAGTGATCATGACCTGATAATCTATTTTTGTTACGTTGATTGAGGGAAAAATATTGGCCAGGGCACCAGGGATACCTCCCCTGCTCTTCTTTCAAATGGTACCGTGGGATCTTTTACGTCCACTTGAGAGAGTGGACCGGGCCTCGGTTTAACATCTCGTCCGAAAGATGGCACCTCCGACAGTGCAGCACTCCCTCAGCACTGCACTAGATTGTCAGCTTAGATTTTTTGTGCTCAAATTCCTGGAGTGGGACTTGAACACACAAGCTTCTGACTCAGAGACAAGAGTGCTTACCCACTGAGCCAAACCAACAGCATCAACCTATGTTTGCGTGAAATGTGTACAGGAGATTTTTAGTGGGACCTCATAGCTTCCAGATATGCAATAGGTCCCTGCAAGTATGAATTTGGCACCAGATATTCAGTGGAGGCCTGAAAGAAGTTCCGCAAGTTGAAGAGCACAAAGATAAGGTGAGAAGAGCTGTAAAGTAGCTGCACAGGCCATATATGGACATGAGGAAAGTAACAGATATTAGAAATAACTGCAAACATTGCTGTACTGTCACAGGGAAATATCAGCAAGGATGTAATAAGTCATATGATAAAAGTCAAAAACAAATTATATTATACATCCCATGATGGGAAAGAGAATGTATCACAGGAAGACATTTCCATGGACTAGACCACTGTGGCACAATGCTCACTGTTGCTATGCTTTTTTTAAAAAGCTTACATGCACCAGGAGGACACCAAATGTAGAAGGAGCTGGACCATAAAACCAACAACAATTTACTCTGGGGGAGGATGCCAAAGTTGATTTATTTGGATAAGAGAGTTTGAAAAGCATTGTGACTGCAAAGATTGAAGGGAGCATTGAACTACTGGTATGTACCATTCTTACCATATATTCTCTGATCTGCATGATGGGTGTCATCAACGTGTGTACACAAGTGCACCAAATGATAAGGCACTCAAATAGATAAATTTTACTTGCATGCTCAAAATGTTCCAATTCTCCTCTTCACACAGCAAAGAAACCCAGTATGCACCTGAAGATGACCACTCACCTGAACACCAATCGTCATGATCATCACCTGCAGGAGGCACTTGATTGACACACTACGGGAAATAAACATAGTGATCTTGAGGAGCGAGGCTAGGGTTATGCACAGAGCCCGGGTGAGGATAGCAGTAGTGAGAGTTGATGGTGCAAAATGGAGGGCCAGGATGTTGAATGTCCCTCCTGAGTTGCATGAGGATGCAGACTTTAGTGGACCTGCTTTAAACTGGCACTGTTGGAGCAGCATCACCATAACGCAGAATTACTTCGCCCCAAAGCACTACATTGGAACATAGTCTGGGTCGTGTGGTGACATCAAACACCCAGATCTGCACTCCATATCCCGCATGAGCACCAGTTGTCAGCACTGCTGTCTGGCAATAAACATGTAACAACATCCACAGCATCTATAGTGGATATTCAATATGTGCAGGCTATTCACACAATAGAAGCTTCTCTTATGACTGTTTGCATTGTTGCTATGGAAGAATTGGGGGTCAAAACTCTAAGAACCAGTCACGGTTAACTTCAACGTGCTTGGAGAATGGTAATAAGCGACCATAAGGAAGGGAATCTGAGACCTGTAGCACCCACCATTCTATGCTGAAAGAGATCCGTGGGGGTTTAAGCAGTTGCCCTCTAGCCGTGGTGCACATGGAAATGTGTAAAACCATCCACTGGCCTCATACAGCGGCCCTGTACCAACATATGGACAGTGTGTGCTGCTTCTGAAAGCAATGAGCCCAGAATGACAACAGTATTTGCTATAAATACAGGTAGTGGCTCTTCTGTGCTTCCTGGTTATATATAGTTGCCTATATAACCACCTGCACCCCAATGCTGCTTCCTCAACAACAACAACTTGTACTTGTATAGCGCCTTTACTGTAGTAAAACGTCCCAAGGCGCTTCAGAGGTGCATTATAAAACAAAATTTAACACTGAGCCACATAAGAAGATATTAGGGTTAATGACCAAAAGCTTGGTTTTAAGGAGCGATTTAAAGGAGGAGAGGCAGCCAGGCAGGGAGGTTTAGAAAGGGAATTCCAGAGCTTAGGGACTTGGCAGCTGAAGGCATGGCCACCAATAGTTGAGCGATTAAAATCGGGGATCAAGGAGCAGAGCATTTAGTGATCAACACATCCGTAAGCAACAGGATGAAGTTCATAGCACACAAGGGCCAAATGCTGGAGCAAAGCAAATTAAGCATCAACACAAGCCTGTTGTGACCTAACAAGACCTGACAAGGGGTGGATTTTCGGGTCTTCTGCGCTCCAGTTTTCACCCAGAAGTTTCGTCAATGGCAGCGGTGAGGTCTTCTGGGTGGACGGTCAGCCTCCAGCGCCCCGCAGGGATCCTCAGCACAGAGCAGCACTGCCCAGAAGAGCTGCGCCGGTGTGCAGTGCCCCTGCTTGGGACACCGGCGTGAGTTTTGACTTCAGCCCGATCCGTACGTCCCACAGCGTGCCCCGCAGTGAACGCCTGGGAAACGAGGCAGTGCAACGATACCGACAGCGGAGAGGGAAGTAATGGACTCCTAAGGTAAGTGTAATTGTTTTTTTGTGTAATTTGTTTTTACGATTTATATTGTGGTGGCGTGGATAATGTTTTGGGAATGTTTTTGTTGGGGGTGTTTTAGGTTTTTTGGTCTCCCCCAGGCATATCTCGGAGCGCTTCCGGCCCGGCTCTTTAACTCGGGATTTTCCTGTGCTAGCGCCCAAGAGAGGTGTACAACGCCTCCTTTAGCGCTGCGCCCCTGACTCAGGACCCAGCTGCCCAATTTTATTTACTGAGACGCAAACTGTTCCCGAGCACAAACTTTACTGCACCGCTACCATTACCACCCCGAAATTATTAAAGCCGAAAATTCAGCCCTTAAAGTTCACCACCATAACTAAATCGATGAAACAAATAGCAGTGAAGGGATTGTAAGTATGTCCAATCAAAAGTAACAGTGCCCTTTTGCAGAGAGCACTACAAGGATTGGGCAGTTGGACCCACATGTCTGTTTCCCTGTCTATAGTGGCTAGTCTGCTGCTGGTAGCTGCTTCACATTACTCGCCTACTCTTCCATGACGTGCAGGTGTTCCTTAGTGAGGCCTCTGTCCATGGCTTTAATGTGCAGGACTCAGCAAACCAGCATAATTCTGCAGATCTCCTCTGGTACATATTGTTTATTTTATTGATTGATGCAAGCATCTAAAGGATTGTGTTAGCACCCGTATGTTTGCTGATTTGTGATCCTGGTTTGTCCACGTATTTTGCTATATCTTTTCTCTGCCGGCATACGAGGGTTGTGCAGAGGTGTCAACAGGTAGTCCTTGTCTCCAAGGAGCTAGCCTATCTTTTTCTTTCAAAGAGATGTCTTAATGTTTGATGGCCTCAGAATGAAAGCATCATGCGTATCCCCAGGAACCAGACGTTCAGATACATTTGGGGGCAATTTTAACCCCCAAAAATAGGTGGTTTTGGACTGAGTGGGATGTTAAAATGTAATAATCTCAACGCAGAACTAACCTCCCACAATCTGCCCACTTCCAGTTTTAATGGAGATGGGTTGGGGAAGGGCAACCAACCCGTTCACATGAGGCGGGTCACTCATTTAAATATGTTATTGAGGCTCCGTGCCTCAGACTTTATCTCTCATCCAGCTGGCCATCTGGGTTTCCTGGGCCTCGAAATCCGGCAGCTAAAGGGAAACGAGGACTGCTGTGTGGAAGAGGTACGTGCTTTCACAGCACTGCTTGTGGGCCAGGAGGAGCAGGTGTGCTTCCCCTAGTGCCCAAGCAAACCTGTTTCCCTCCCAGTGATTGGGCCACACCCCCGCCCGCCCACAATCACCGACCCCACCCACTCCCCCCACCCTCGCTGGAATCCCCATCTCAACCCACGATCTTTTCCCAACCACCCCCCCCCCCCCCCCCCCCCGCAATCACCTCCTAGACTATAAGAAATAGGAGCAGGAGCCGGCCATTTGGCCCCTCGAGCCTGCTCCGCCATCCAAAAAGGATCATGGCTGATCTGATCTTGGCTTCAGCTCTGCTTCCCCGCCCATTCCCCATAACCCTTGACTCGCTTATTGTTCAGAAATCTGTCTATCTCCACCTTAAATATATTCAATGACCCAGCCTCCACAGCTCTCTGGGGTAGAGAATTCCAAAGATTCACGACCCTCAGAGAAGAAATTCCTCCTCATTTCCTTTTTAAATGGGTGACCCCTTATTCTGAAACTTTGCCCCCTTGTTCTAAATTCCCCGACGAGGGGAAACATCCTCTCTGCATCTACCCTGTCAAGCCTCAGAATCTTATACGTTTCAATCAGATCACCTCTCATTCTTCTAAACTCCAATGAGTATTGGCCCAACCTTTCTTCATAAGACAACCCCTTCAGCTCAGGAATCAATCTCGTGAACCTCCTCTGAACTGCATCCAATGCAAATATATCCCTCCTTTGGAGCATTCCCTGCCCAACAGGAAGTGAAGCCTGTCAATCAGGCTTGCTCTCAGTTGACGGATCTGTTTTTAAAAAAAACACACACACACTGGAGTTAAAACTGTAAGACATTCCCCAACCAGAACTCCTCTTGCCGCCCCGCCCCTGAATTGGAAATCCCGCCTGAGTAAATATCAGGATCATTGTATTCTTGTGGGAGTTGTGTACCATGTGTATTGTCAATGATGCCACCTATCTTGGAGAATGCGAGAACTTGTTTGCTGCTGAGATGTATGTAGCTGGGTGTGTAGCAATACAAGGCTTCAGTTGCTCCCTTGATGCAGCAGTGCACAGTAAACTGGCTGGCTCCTGAGATCTTTCCTACCTGTGCCTGGATTGTCCCCGTGACATAGCCATTTAGGGCAGCGGTGCCCTTCAATATGGCTGGCAAAACAGGGCAGTGCAGATCAATGACTGCCCACAAAGAATTTCTTGGACCAGTTGGCATAACTCATTCACAGTCTCCGTGCTGACCCTAAAACTTGATTCAGAGTCTGCTCATGTACTACTCCTCCATTATACATAAGAAATAGGAACAGGAGTAGGCCATGTAACCCCTTGAGCCTGCTCTGTCGTTCAATACGATCATAGCTCATCTGATCATGGAATCAGCTCCATTTCCCTGCCCGTTCCCCATAGCCTCTTATCGTTTAAGAAACTATCTATTTCTGTCTTAAATTTATTCAATGTCCCAGCTTCCACAGGTCTCTGAGGCAGCAAATCCCACAGATTTACAACCCTCAGAGAAGAAATTTCTCCTCATCTCTGTTTTAAATGGGCGGCCCCTTATTCTAAGATCATGCCTTCTAGTTCTAGTCTCCCCCATCAGTGGAAACATCCTCTCTGCATCCAACTTGTCAATCCCCCTCATAATCTTATATGTTTCGTTAAGATCACCTCTCATTCTTCTGAATTCCAATGAGTAGAGGCCTAACCTACTCAACCTTTCCTCATAAGTCAACCCCCTCATCCCCAGAATCAACCTAGTGAACCTTCTCTGAACTGCCTCCAAAGCAAGTATATTCTTTCGTAAATATGGAAACCAAAACTGCACACAGTATTCCAGGTGACCTCACCAATATCCTGTATAGCTGTAGCAAGACTTTGCTGCTTTTATACTCCATGCCCTTTGCAATAAAGGCCAAGATACCATTGGCTTTCCTGATCAATTGCTGTACCTGCATACTAACCTTTTGTGTTTCATGCATAAGTACCCCCAGGTCCCGCTGTACTGCAGCACTTGGCAATCTTTCTCCATTTAAATAATAATTTGCTCTTTGATTTTTTTCTGCCAAAGTGCATGACCTCACACTTTCCAACATTATACTCCATCTGAAAAATTTTTGCCCAGTTAGCCTGTCTATGTCCATTTACAGATTTTTTGTGTCCTCCTCACACATTGCTTTTCCTCTCATCTTTGTATCATCAGCAAACTTGGCTACATTTCACTTAGTCCCTTCTTCCAAGTCATTAATATAGATTGTAAATAGTTGGGGCCCCAGCACTGATCCCTGCAGCACCCCACTAGTTACTGGTTGCCAACCAGAGAATGAACCATTTATCCCGACTCTCTGTTCTCTGTTAGTTAGCCAATCCCCTATCCATGCTAATATATTACCCCCAACCCCATGAACTTTTATCTTGTGCAGTAATCTTTTATGTGGCACCTTATCAAATGCCTTCTGGAAGTCCAAATACACCACATCCACTGGTTCCCCTTTATCCACCCTGTTTGTTACATCCTCAAAAGAACTCCAACAAATTTGTCAAACGTGACTTCCCTTTCATAAATCCATGCTGCCTCTGCCTGACCAAATTTTGCTTTTCCAAATGTCCTGCTACTGCTTCTTTAATAATGAACTCCAACATTTTTCCAACCACAGATGTTAGGCTAACTGATCTATAGTTTCCTGCTTTTTGTCTGCCTCCTTTTTTAAATAGGGGCATTACATTTACAGTTTTCCAATCTGCTCGGACCTCCCAAGAATCCAGGTAATTTTGCTCATGTACAGGCAGTCTATTATCTTGCCATAGATCTGAGCTTGGGGTAGTACTTGTTGTGAATTACACACCTCCTATACATGGACCACCCTCTCCTCCTCCATTGGAAAATTCCCACCAGTGGTCACTACACCCATGTTCTCAGGCAGAAATGCCTCCATATTATTCATTGCTCTTATTGAAGTGGTGAGACTTTGAAATGTTACTCTTTATTGTGCTCACTATGATCGGGAGTATAATACTCATTCTTTGATTATCCTGCACAGCTGCATAATGCTACATGGGTTCATCCTTACCTTAATTAGCCCTTAACAAGCAAAAAATGTCCCCCTGCCCTCCCCAAAGAAAAATGATAGTTTTGAAGAAGCAGTAAACATAGACAACCTTCCGTTAACACTCTACTGACATACCATCACCTTAACTTACATAGATTGGTCTCCCTCATAGCAAAATCAGACCCAGCATTTTTCTGGAGTGCTGCAACCTTTGATTCCCTTGAGACTATCAAAGTTCTTTTGGAAAATTATTTGACCACATCTTTCTTTTTGTTTCAAAAAATAGTACACAGTAGATCTTATCTATTAGTTAAAGGATTGTCTGTGCCAATCCAGGATTCTTGCAGCATAGGAAATTTATCCTCTTTTAAGTGTAAAACCATAGTATTACCATTTCCCAAAGTGCTCTCTGTTTTAGGCTGCTTTCCTAATTAGCAGGATGATAACAGCCGCGTTGATTGGCATTATAAAAGCAATGGTTTGGCTTCATCTGTCCCAGGTGTGCTGTGTTTTTTCCCCGTACTGTTTAGGAGCAGCACCTCTCTCCTTCATTGCTCCTTAAAGTTTCCATCTGAGGAATTAAGAGATTTTTATTTTTTTTTTACAGACATTAAAACAGAACTTTCCCTGCCAGGGCTGATCATTAGTAGCTTTTATCAAAAAGTACAAACTATACAAAGTTAGTTTCTCTTCCTCTTTGTTATCAGAGTGGAATAAAAAGAAAGCGAAGGGGGAGAGAGGAAAAAAGATGGAGCTCTGTCAGTGAACTGAATGTGCTATTAAAACTGGCGTCACTACAAAGGTTAGCAGATCTAACTGTCAATACTATGAGCGAGTGGAGTCCAGTAAGGGGGGCTTTGTGAGCAAGAGATACTTTGATATTTTGGAATGTTAGAAGGGTGAATGTGAAAAATTGGAGGTTGGGGATCTAATTACCCAACCGTAATTGGGGGCTGGGGAATAAGTTGCAGTCCTCTCAACTCACCACAGATCAATTATGTTAAGAGAACATCTGTAAGTAGAACTTAATGAGGTCCATTAGAGCAACATGTACAGCCTCCTCTAACAGTACTTGTCAGCTTCTTGGATGAGCTGAAGGAAGCTGCTAACTAGGGACCTGGTGAGGTGCTTAAATACTGGAGGAAAAGGAGCTGGCCCACTCAGGTTTTGTGCTCAGCTAGGGAAGAGAGAGAGACAGGTGGCCCTTTCATCCTTGCTGTTGCGGTTAGAAGGGAAAAAGTAACTGGCTCTGCCGTCATTCTCATGAAAAGAAATTTGCTCTCTTTCTGTCTTCCTTGGAAACTGAGGTGTTTTATTTTTTAAAAAGAGGAAAAACCTAACTCTAAATTTTCACCTCACTGTCCTGTTTAGTATTTATATTTGTGACTACGGGAATAGGGAAGACCTCAAAATCTTAGTGTGAAGCAGGAAAAAGTGAAAACTTGACGGGTTTTTTTTTATTAACCCCCTCAGCAGAGATTTAATATAAGGTGAGTTCAATAATTGTCTTTTTGTGGTGAGTTTGAATTTAAGATGTGATTATAAAATAGGAGCTTAAGTGCATTATTTGATGAATAGAAACCTTGCAGTGGATTTTCAAGGAACAGCTTGGGCTGGAACATAAGAAGTAGGAAATAGCCATGTCCTTTTAGTTCTTTTGAAAGGGTTTTTCATGAGTCTTCAATTAAGCACTTAATTTACCCACTGTGAAAGGAAATGCTTGCCTTGTTGAAAACAACCTTCCAGCTTGATGTAGAGAGTAAATGCACAATTTTCTTTTTTGAAAATGGGGATTGGGGGGGGGGGGGCAATTGGTGTTTTTTTTAAATATTGCCAGAGAATATCGGTCGATCATTAAATTCCACCTCTTGTTCACCAAATCACTGTGTGTACTAGTATTTCATTGCTGGTAATCACTGATGATCACATCTGTGCAGTGCATTAAGTGGTGGGCCTCTTCAACTGTGTGGTTTTTTGTGATTCTGTGAATAATTCATATTATGAAAGAGAGGGGGGAAATGCTATTTTCTGTCTCTTTACTCTGACAAAAAAAATTCCCTGAAAATTGCATGATTGGGAAGATAGTCTGCATTCAAATAATTTAATTCATGACAAAACCTAATTACTGTCAGGTAATACCCTGTCAGCTTTAATGCGTTTCATCAGTCATAATGAAAAGAGGAGCATTTTATGACCCATCTAATTATCATTACATTTTGTTGGGGGGGGGGGGTGGTGGGCGGGAAAGAAAGAATGGCAGGGAGCTAAATGTTAACTATTGATTCGATTTTTTTCCCCCTCTTTCTTTTCAAATGTGGTTGTGGCATATTATTCACCTAAATCTTCTCCCGAGATAGTGAAAGAACAATATATAATCGGGATTTGGGCAGTTTGTCACTGAGGTGTGAAAAAGTGGTTAAATGTCTGCAGCTCGCTGGTGTTATTAGGAATCTACTGCCACGGTCTAAATAGAGTACTAATTACTGGGAAATGATGTCACTGTAGGCAGAAGAATAATCCTATCATTTAATTAGTTGAATGATTTAAACAAAGATTTGCGTAGATGCACTAATCAGTTGCCATGAATTACAGAGCAGTCATTGCGAGCGAGGGATAGCAGATCATAGTTTAAAAAAAAAATCTCATCTCCTTGAAGATAATTAATTTAATTGTTCTCATTAGCTGTTCCATTTGTTTTGATTTTATTTCCTTTCTCTTCCTGCCTCTGTGTGTGTGTATATTGGCTAACAAAAGACATTGATATTTCAGAGCAGTAGTAGCGAGATAAACGGGAGAGAGGGCTTTTTTATGCAACGGGGAAAGCACAACTCGGCTCTGCTACACTTTTTTTTGTCAAACGGTTAAATCAATAGGAAAGGTCTCCTTAATCCGCAGTCTCTGGTACTGGACGCACTCAAGAGGTTGGTTCTGGTTGTTTTGCCTTTCTATCAGGAAATTGTGTGTGCATGAGACTGAATGCGTATGGTTCTGTCTGCACCCAAAGCTTGCGGCTGGTTGTAAATTTCACCATGGGGAAATTGGCCATTGAGGCATGATCCAGAGCTGTTGCTGGACTCGAGTCGTCAGCAAGTGTGTGTGGTAAATATCCAGAGTATGGGGAGCGCTGCCGTGGTGGTTTGACGATGTATGTGTGTGTGTGTGTGTATTCGCAGCCGCGCTTCCTCGCTAATAATTGAATGACCTTTTACTGCATTGTGTCTCGCTGGCGAAGGATTGAATTTGCAGATGATGAGGCTGAATTCGTTTAGGACAATTCTCATAAACTGATAGGTAAGTTGTCCTCAATCAGTCCGCGCAGGGAAAGGTTACGCCGCAGATACCCAGACTGAACACCTGTAGCGGAGTTGCGACCAACTCAATTACTGGCGGCTCCTTGAGGACCTCATTATCTTAAACTTTACCATACAAGTGCATTTCGGCCCTTCATTGTTTTCTGACCTTGCTCTGGAAGGAAGTACACGCTGTATTCTGAGTGAGTTTCTGTTCATGTTTAATAGGGACGGTAAGTGAATAAGTATTCTGTGCCTATTTTACAGCCATATATATATATTTCTGATTTTGAACTTGCTGCTTTCCATGTAGTCACTGCGCTGGTTGTGGAGTAGTTTATAAATATATCAACTGAGTCCTGTGCAGCTCCGAGTTCCTTGGTAAGTTGACGATTTGTACACTTGGCTACATTTTCGAGGGTTCTTGCTGATAATTTAAAGTTATACCGGGGCGCTCGCCACTGCAAAGCGGCAGTAGGAGAGGGTGGATTATAAGATTATAGCGGAGGGTTTTTTCCTTCCCAAAAAAAAGCATGTGGCTCTGTCATTCGCACAGCCGCCGCATGCATACAACTCGGGTCTGTCTGTAAGTACCAGCCTGACGATAAAACGCTTGTGCAGCGTGTGTCTTGTCTGCGCTTTGTCAGTCTCGACAATGGGCTGCCTCGGTGTGTGTGTGAGCGCCGCCGCCACTTAACCCTGCAAGGGGAGAATTTGCTTGTTTGGGGAGAGATTGCCAAGGGCCTTGCCGTCAAACTGATGCAGGAAAAGGCGAAAAGTTTTGGTAAGGGCAATAAATGCGATTCTCAATTTTTAATTTTCCCTTTTTTTCGCGATCCGATTCAAAAACACGACGGAGTTCTTCCAAAGAGCTTTTAGCGAAGCGCGAGTCTGTTTTATATTCGATTTGCAGCATGACGCTTTCTGCTACTTCCATTAATTGCTTTTTTAGTGCTTTTTGAAGGATGTCCTTTTGTCAATTAATGTTGTCAGGTTTTAAATGGATACCTTCGCATTACTCAGCGCGGTTCTTGAAGAAAAGACATTAGCACCTAGATTGAGCATGTTAACGGTGAAAGTGGGTTTTTCTCTCTTTTTGTTTTGTATGCTGGCTGCATCAGAAATTGGGCTTGCAGTTGCAAATCTCTCATTGGCCTTTGCCAAGCACCAGCACTTTGCTGCCATGGGAACAGTAATTAAACTGATAAGAGTGGAAAAATGTCAGTATCTCTCAGCCTTGCAGCTGCATTTGAAGAGAGAGAATCAAATTGGTTCCCAGCTCCACTGCTTAAAAAGCTTTTCCAATCCCCGAGAACTGGGGACATTTATTTGCATTGTAGTCTCGGAGGGTTACAGCCCGCAGGGACGCTCCGAGCCACTGAACGAGAGAAACGGCTTTGAAAGCTTGATCCCAGCTTTCAGTTTAAAAAAAAAAAAAAAATCTTTTGTTTGCCATTCCTCAATGATCCGATGACTGTTGGCAAAATTATGTTTTAATTTGCCTCAGTATTCCCCCCCCCCCCCCCCCAGCTGTGGGACCCACACTCTCATATCTATCTATCCAACCCCCCTCCCCTGGCACAAACTGATAACTGATTGGAAACCTCTCTGCAACACAGTATATTCTGAGGGAAATTTTTATAAAAACTCTCTTGCTATCCGGGGGGCTGGTAATGAGTTTCAGCACTTTTTTCCCAATATATTTCGCTCCTGTTGTTAACTATTGAGGCTGTGTGACTGTGGTTCAATGGCACTGGGATAAAATGAGAGAATAGAGGAAATCAACCGTGGGCTCTGTCACAATGGAATCCAAGCAATTTAAGTGACCACAGTTTAAATGGAATAAAGTGGCTCTAACCATTGCTAAATGTAACACTGTGTGGGCTGTGCCTAACCCCTCTTTATTTATAAATTGTGGTTTCTGTCAAATGGTTGTGTGTGTGTGTGAAAAGCTATTGAAAGGAGGAAGCACAGTGCAGTAATTGCAGTCTTGATCTTGAAATTCTCCTTTTTACTAATGGCTCTTTAGAGCTATTTTTTCTGCAATATAATGGACTTCTCTTTAGCACGCCTGTAACATCTCAAAATGCGAGCTGGGGAGGGTATTTTCTACTGAGGCAAGAGGTTAGTCCATTAAATCATATGCCTCCAAAAAGGATTTTCAGCTCAAAACGTATTGAACTGTAATAATGGCTGGAAGGAGAGCTATCCAAGTCTCTAATATTATAAAGACGAAGGGGAACTGTGCTTTAATAACAGTACCGAATGCAATGAAGCAGTGAATGTGAAAGTTTGCTTGTTGTAAAACAGATTGAGTGACACGGTGCTGCAGTAAGTCAGTTATTCCCCTGAGCAAAGGTGAAGGATTCGAGTCCCGGTGCTACCTCAATTCGGATCGGGTGCATTTGAGCCGTTTGTGTCCTATAGGTAACGCTACACCGCTGAAATCGGCCCTTCCCAGGAAGGTAGGGTAGTGTTGGCACCCCGTCACCGTCCAGCTCACCCCCTTGAATCCACCTCCTGCCAGGCCATCACTGCCCTGATGCTGGCTGTGAAAGAAGTCTGCCTCACGAGTGGAGCTCTCGCACTCTCCCCAGCTCCAGAATCGGAGAGGACTGAAACTGACCAGTAGACAAAGCAGTACTTTGTCGTCATTTTCCCCCACTTAATACAGAACATTTGAGTCTAGCTAGAAATTAAATATTCAATTGATTAACTTAAAGCTAGAGATTTAATAGACTGCAGTATTATTTAAAACACACACATACATAAACTGAAGAATCTGCCAGTAACTAGTCTGTTTTCTGTGCTGTTTTTGGTCCTCCCCCCCCCCCCCCCTTCCCCCTTCCCCCTTTCCAGGTATACAAATGCTCTCAGCCCAGCCAGACACCAAGCCGAAGGGTTGTGCTGGCTGCAACCGGAAGATTAAAGATCGCTACCTCCTCAAGGCGCTGGATAAGTACTGGCATGAGGACTGCTTGAAATGTGCCTGCTGTGACTGCCGACTGGGCGAGGTGGGCTCCACCCTTTACACCAAGGCCAACCTCATCCTGTGTCGCCGAGATTATCTGAGGTACCACTTTACTCATTTGTGGCGGCAGCCATGGGGGGGATTGGGGGGAAAGGAAAGACATTTGCCTGTTGGCTGGACAATTAAATGGCCCTCTTTTTTTTTAATTAATGTTAAGTGTTTGTAGGGACTTTCAGAATATTGACGTTCAACAGAAGTACAGGTGTCCTTCATGAAGGGTTTTTTGTCTTTGGAATGATGTAAGCCTTGTGAGTGAAGAGAAACTTGTTTCGCCTTGTTTTTCTCCTTGAAATTAAGCCTGCATGGCTAATAAACCGCTATCTCTGTAATCCTCCCCTTGCTAACTTTACCCATTTAAAAAAAACTAGACTATTAAAATAATCTTCAGTATATCTGCCAGTGGTTTCACTGGTCTGTATTAAGTAAAGACCCGTCAGTGCTTGGCAGGTGCCATGTTGGCTGAGGGAGTTAAAATTACAACCTTGAATTCAGTGTGTCAGCAACAGATTGTTTATTTTTTCGGGTAATTTTTTTTAAGAATTCTAGGTCATTGCTTCTCGCAGTGCTCAATCTACGCAGTCTTGTGTTTAGTTTTTCACAAAGTAACCTTGGCTACTCGAACTTTTTAATTGATTTTTAGACACTCAGAAAATGCTGCAGCAGGGCTTAGCTGCTCGCTTTACCTGCAAGCTGCTGCAGTGCCCTCTAGAGGACGTTCGGCCTTCAGACAGCTGGAAGAAAACAGCATGGAAATGTGTTGGGTCATTTACCAGAGGGCCACCATTTGTGCTCTTGTTATAGTCTCCTGACACTTGACATATTGAAGTACAGAGTGCTATTTTTCCTGGGGAATGGGGGAGTGTGTAACATGATTCGTGGTTTATATATTACACAAATAATGATTTATAACATCGCAACGGTGTGACGTTCTGCTGGTAGCTGTCGTGTTAAAAAGCACATTTGTGCAGAATGATTGCTTCCCCCCCCCCCCCCCCCCTCGCCTCTGGACTGAAAACATTGCAGCAACTAATCGTATGGAATTGTTTATTTTGACATTTTTCCCTCAATGCCTTCCATATTTTTTTCAAACTAATTGATAGCCAAGATGCATGAGAAAAATGTCAAGACGTCTTGAATTGGTTTTAGAGCCATTTGACCATTATAGGCTGAACGTCGGATTCCATCACGATTCATCCCGTCTGCGGCATTAATGCTTTGCGTTTTGCAACTTCTTCCGTCTTTGTTCCTTCCCCCCCCCCCCCATAGCGAAGCTGGACTCTTCACATTCACATCTAAACTTCGAGTTAGGGGAGTGGCCTGGGCAACCCATGGTGCCTAATAAGGATGCCATTCGATCTGATGAAGTGCAAGGGAGGGACCCCTTGGCTACTTACCCCCCTCTTCTCTCTCTCTCTCCCCCCCACCCTACAATAGCTGTGATGTAGCTATTCTCCACCCCATAATATCAGAATATTTTAACCTGTAATAAAAACCGAAACTGCTGGAACTACTCTGCTGGTCAGGCAACATCTATGGAGAGAGAGAGAGGAACAAAGTTGGCATTTCAGGCTGATGACCTTTTGTCAGATCTTCTGATGAAAGGTCAACGACCTGAAACGTTATCTTGGTTTCGCTCTCCACAGATGCTGCCTGAGCTGCTGAGTAGTTCCAGCAACTTGTGTTTATTTTGGATTTCCAGCATCTGCAGTATTTTGCTTTTTTAAATTTTAGCCAGTGCCTTTGGCTGCAAATGTGGGTGGAACTACAGCAGAACAACCAGTGAGCAGATAGTTAGTAGGGGGAGCGATGGATGTTTGATGGTGTGGGTGGGGGATCTGAAAAATGTATGTTTTCTTGTATTGCAGCTAAAGGTCACCTCTCTCAATGCATACTGGTACCAGTATGCATTATTACTGTGCAAATTGTCTCTCTCTCCAATATGAGAAATAGCCCCTGTAATCCTCTAAGATATCGGTGAATGAATGCATCGCTAAATGTTTCTCAACTGGCTTCCACTGTATAATATTTTTCCCATGGCTTCCTCGGTTATATTTTGTTAGTAGTTATGGTATAACTGATGAAAGTATGTGGGTAATTATCTAAGATAACTGGGTAGATCCTATCTCCTCCCAGTGTTGGAGCAATTGCTCAATATTTCAGGGATGCTTTTTTGTTGGTTCAAGTACATGTTAACTTGCTTTTCAATCAAGCAGCTCCTCTGATGCATCATTCATTCACATTTCAAGGTTGTGTATTGATCCAACACCTTTTTACCATAGAGATGTGTCTTAAGCTTGCAGTATTCTGTCCTTTACCAAGCTCAAGTCTTTAGTATTGTTTTTAATTTGTGTTCTGTCTCAAAATTGACCACTTAAGTTGCTGGAAATATGAACCTCTCACTGAAAATGACCAACATATCTGAATGTATGATGGGCCCTTTGTAATTCCCAGCACTGTCTGTGATTAGGTTGGGTTTAGCTTTCAGAATCAATTTGGATACTCCAAATTTTCTACTTCAATCTCTGGTGCTAGTTTTAACCCATGTTCCTTTTTGTAGGCAAAGCCACTACATTTTCAACGCCAAGAAAATTAAGTAGGGATCAGATGGGTCTGACTGTAAATGTCCACTGAAGTGGTTGGTTCAGTGCTGTTCCACCATTACAGTACCAGGCATCAAATGAATTTTTAAAGCTATTGTGGCTCCAATCACAGCTATGTGCAAGCATTGAGGAACATTTTTCTTAAAGAGTCACATGTAGCATAATCTGGTGTGTTTGAATTGAATAAATTAACTGGAGCTGACCCAATTCAAGTTACTTCAGATTTAGTTTGGCTCTGGTAATTAAGGCTACACGACAGAGAATGGGGATATTTTTGGCTGTGTGTAAGTTAGACAGAGTAAATATTTCACACTACCTTTAGTATAGGAATCCTAAGTAAATTATTTTCAAATGCTAATTGAAGTAAAACATTTTTATTATCGAGCCCAGTTTTCCACCAAGTGTGGCAACCATTCTATTCAACTTACCCTTGTGTGTTCTGCAGTATCTTGCTGTATACTGAAAATAGTATAACATTAAAACTATAAATATTCACGTTACATTTGTAATGAAGTCATCCTGGAAGAAATCTCTCAATCTGCCAAATTTTGAAATTGGAATCTTTGCTTTCAAAATGGATGCCTGTTACTTGAGGTCATGTCACTCGCATCTCAAATGTTCTGCAGTGATCAATTCCGCATACTTTATCTGAGCTTAAAATATTTTTTTTTCAAATGTGCTTTTCCCTTCTACCCCACCCTTAATTACTGAATTTAAAACCAGAACTTTAAATGGCGTTTCACTCTTTCTAGCAGAAAAGCATTGGGAGGGACAAGTGACCATAGAGTAGGATCTCTTTAATTTTCCAAGGGGGAAGAATTTTGCATCAGTAAGCTTGCATTGCACTGAATTCCACACAAGTTTTCCCTTTTACCATAAGTCAGTATTTAGTAATGCTTTCTTCACAGCACACTTGGTTAAACATGCCCATGGTGCTTTAACTAAATTCACAGTGTAAAAGTCATCTTCCTTGGTGAGCTAAGTAAAAGGAAATGTTTTAACATGCAGCATCACATAATTAAATGATCATACTTCAAATTCAGCCTACTTCACTTCCACCTCCCTCAGTTTATACTGCCGTTAGTGTTTGCATAGGAAGACCTCATTCATCTTTAATCTGAATGGCATGCATTACATGAAGTGCATGCATGTCATATGCTCAGTACAGCTACGTCAAGTACAGATTTGCGTCATATGATTGGCACTGTGAATATCGGAGTTAACTGGATAACACACACCATAAGCTCATTTCTGTTCTCAACCACTGATGCAGGGAGAAGTGAAGGCAGTCTAAAGAGAATACATCTGAATTTGTTGACTCTACACTTCTGGGATAGTGTAGTTTGAAGCTGTATAACACCATACTTTTTGCTTGCTTAAAATCAGAGGTTGGCATTTCAAATTCCCAAAATGGCTGAAGCCACTCTGTATTGTTTGGGATAGCTGCTCATTCCATTTATCTCCAAATTGATGCTTGCTCCTTCCCCACCCAAAGCCACTTTAAAACCTACCCCCAAAGATTGGATGTGACCAATCTGTTTTCACTGGCATTATTGACTTTCCTGATCGGATTGAAATGTGGGCAACACAGTGACCAGATTAAATTAAATTCAAAACTTTTCATTACCTTCGAAGTGAAATGCGTGTAAACCTGGGTTGTGTCTGGAGGTAGTTCATTTGGTGCTTGCCATCTGCTTCAATAAATAAACATATTAAGATTGTAGAAAGGGAAATGGTCTGTGTTGTAAATGTAGCTCCATATTGAGGTTTTATAAATAGAAATATGTAACTATTCCCTCTAGGTATTGCTCATTTACTTTCTCCTCCCACCGGATCCCAACCCAAACACCACTGAACTAGCAGCGTTGGCCATGTTGACCAAAGGGAAAAGGCTGGATTAGAATTGATTGCTCCCAGTTTAAGAGCTAGCAGTGACAGTGGGTTGACTGGGTGCTTCTTGTGCTGTAATCTTTGATTCTATGGTGGACTGCTTCACTTCACCCTGTGCCACTGATCAGATGACCAGGCTAAACTTGAGTGAGATTTGCTATTTAATTTCCTCCAGGAGTGTTGGCTTAACATTGAACAAAGCAAGCAAGAGTGTTTGAGACTAGGGCTGACTCATGACCTTTTAGGTTGAGAGTTAAGTGTTGAATCACTTGAGCTGTTGGATTTTAGTCTACACTGGTCTGCTCCTTCCTTGACTGGAGATCTTTTAGTTATGAAGTTTATGACAACACTTGGAAAATAAATGATTGAAGGCAACTGTGTCTACACATATTGAGAAAGTCATCATCCCCTACCCACCCCCGGCCAACCCATCTAGCATTGCAAATTTGCAGCTCCTCTCCAACCTCCCTTTCCTCTTGCGTTCTTGAATATGTTGTCTCCTCTCCATCTATGCCCTTCTCGTAACTCCATGTTTAAACTTCTACACCCTGCCACAGTGCACAAACAGTCCTATTCCCCAAGTCACGAATGACATCCTTTGCAACTGTGACCATGGTGCAGTTTCCCTTCTCACTCTTTGATACAGCCGACCACACATTCTTCCTTCTTCCAAAACCTCTCCTCCATTGTCCAGCTCAGTAAGATTCCCCTTGCTTGGTTGCACTCCTACCTTTCGAATCATAACCAGGGCAGCCCAGCAAAGTCTTCTCTTCCTGCAGCTGCAGTTACCTCTGCAGTCCCCCATGGATCTAGCCTTCGCCCCCTTCTCTTCCTCATCTGTAGCTGGTCTGGCACCCAGTCTTGGATGAACCACAATTACCTCCAGTTAAGCATTGAAAAGACTGAAGCCATTATCTTTAGCCTCCATCATTAATCCTGTACCCTTGCGTATGATTCGATTTCTCTCCCCGGACGGCATCTCCAGTTGAACCAGACTATTGACAACCTTGGCTTCCTATTCAACCTAGAGATGAGCTTGCAACCCCAAATCCTCCGTCGCAAAGAACACTTGCTTCCACATCCGTAACATCACCCACCTCTGCCCCTGCCTCAGCCCACCTGCTGCTGAAAGCCTCATCCATGCTTTTGTTACCTCAGACTTGACGATTCTACTGCTTTCCTGGTTGGACTCCCAACCTCTGAACTTCAGCTTATCCAATACTCTGCTGCTCGTATCCTATCCTGCATCAAGTTCCAATCATAACACTCCTGTCCTTGCTCACCCATGTTGCCTCTCGATATCCCCTGAAACATCCAATTCTCATCCCTGGGTTTCAATATCTTTATGACCTTGCTTTTCTTTAACCTCAGCCAGTGTTACTGACTAACCCATCCACCACCCCAGAACTCAGCATTTTCCCACCATTGGCGTTGATGCCTTCAGCTAGCTAAGCTCCGCAATCTAGAATTCCTTCCCTAAACTCCTCCAACTTGCTTTCCTTTTAAGACTCTCATTAAAACCCACCTCTTTAATCAAGCTTTTGGTCAGCCCTCTTAACGCCTTTGTTGGTTCAGTGTCCAATTGTCTAATTATGCCTCTTGTGAAGTACTTTGGGATATTCTGTTAAAGGCTCTATATAAATGTAAATTTCTGCAATTTGTATTGTTGTGACCCAATGTGTATTGCTTTGTGGTTATGGCACCGGAGGTGGCCTTTTTCATTTTATCACAGGTAGAAATTTGGTGCAATGGGTTTCAATGTCCTGTGCCCCAGGACCAGGCACTGCAAAACGTTCAAGACAAATTTGGATCCGCCAACTTTTTTTTTTAGATGGCTGCATTAGGCTTCACATTAGCACATGCAAGTGGCCTAAAGCCTGTTTTCGGACCTCTTGGAAATTAGGCCTGCTCCACTCAGGTTTTGAAGGCGTAGAAGTAGCCTAGCAAGCAGCCACCAGCAAAAGGGTAATTTTTAAATGTGTCTGGAGCCAGGAAAAGCAATGATGCATCTGCGATCATCATTCCCAACCCTTGCCAGTACCACTCTCCATAAACCCAACCCCTGCCTCGCCCGAAATCGAAGCCCAGATTAATTTTTATGAACGTGTTATTGAAAAGTCTTCGACTTGTCAAAAGTATGTACAATCTCCTTTTCTGTGCAAATGAGTTTTCACTGACAACTGTAGTTAATCTCAGGACAGAAATTACTAGAATGAACACCCTTTGGAATTGGTCAAATAAAGTTAGGTTTTTTTACACCATCATAAGACATATTGGCCCTAAGTTTCCACATGATTTGCTCCTGATTTTTAGGAGCAACTGGTGTAGAACGGAGTAGCTTAGAAATCGGAATTCTCCACATTTAGTTTTCTGCAGTTCTAGTCAGGTAGAACAGTTTCACTTTGGAACAGAATTTTTTTTCAAAAAGGGGCGTGTCTGGCCACTGACATCTGATTTCAAAGTTTCCACAGTGAAAACTTACTCCAAACTAACTTAGAATGGAGTAAGTGAAGATTTTTGTACGCTTGAAAAAACCTTGTCTACACTTTAAAAAATCAGGCGCAGGTTACAAATTAGGTGTCGGGAACGAGGTGAGGTGAGGGGGGGGGGCGGGGGGAAAGTCATTAAATTCTACAATCAATCCTTAGTTATACTTATACAAATATTATACAAATAAATCCAACCTGAATAAAAATTTATAAGAAAAGATTAAATAAACCATGTTCCTACCTCTGTGAAAGTGCTTCAGGCAGGCCTTTCAGGCAGCGGTGTGGCGTCAGTGTATCGACGGCAGCGGCAGGCAGCAAGCAGCCTTCGAGCTGAGCTGCAGTGCTTGAGGCAGGCCTTCATTCCCCGTGAAGATGCAGCACCTGGATGGACTTGAGGCCATTTGGCCATGGGATTGCAGCGGCGTCAGTGGCTGGTCGGGAGCCAAAGAAAGAACAGCAGCAGCCTTCGAGCTGTGAGGGGGACTGACTGAGGCCATTTGGACAGGGAGAGGCAGCCACATCGACATCTTTATATTTAAATTTGCAGAATGGGTGCACCACATAATGCAATGGTTTGCTTCCTCATGCAAGAAATTCTTTGTTCTTGGTGGAAGTTGATCCATTGCAAAGTTGAATTGGCACTTTTATTTCTCCAAACACAGTCCTTAATTTGCAGGCACCGGTTCTGCAAGTTTAGCAGTGAAAAGCTGAACTCACTGATTTCAGCAGGTGATGTATTCAGCAGTGCTGCTAAAAGCACTCCCTCACACACAGAAATATCAAGAAAATGTTTACTTCAGACTGCGCAAACGCTCCAACGCGCACGTGCAGGGTTGCCGGCACCAAGAAGCCTCATTTCAATTGTACCCGCCCCCAACTACCAACTACTTACAAAATCAGTGCAAGTGGTAGGCTCTGTCCCCTATGCGCCGCGCCAAGCAGACATCGAGCTCCAAGGAGCTCGAATACCGCACTTTTATTCCAGCGGCAAAAACAGGCGCCCAGCTCTGAGGTGTGCCTTTTTCGCCGCATGTGGAAACTTGGGGCCATTAAGTTTGTCAATATAAGATTAATGCAATTGAATAGATCTTTGCTGATTACTGTTCATTTGAGAAGTAATTAAATATGAGCTTACAAATGAATAGGGGTTTTGCTGTACTTTTGTTCAGGATTAAATGGTTTGTACATTTCTGGTTCAACAGAAAATCTGGCCGCCTTCAGTTTTAATTCACATTTCCAAGTGTGTGCTGAGGAAAAGCAGCCTTTGTGTAATGTCTGTTCTATATGTTAATGTTTGATGCTTTCTAAATGGAACTAGTATAGGAGCATAAATGCTGGCATTGACCAGTTGGAACGAATATTGACTCGATGCAAGTCCTGTTATCCATATCTTGTGAATTCAGTTGAGGGCCAACGCCAATGGATGCACTAACTAGTAAAAGGAGCTATTATTTAAATGTTATACTCTTGCCAAAAACCCAGTACATCTGTAGTACCCTGCTGGTTGTTGCAAAATTAATTTTCCCCACCTGAATATATAGTTTCATTTTTTTTTTACATCATGCTGTTAAGAATAAAACAATAGACTTCTCCCAATAGTTTGTGGGTTAAATGTGACACAGACCAGAAGCTCTTGGGTTCAACCTTTAGTCAGATGAGTTAGCTAACTGACCTTTCAGTTGGCCTCAGTTCCCCTGGGTTAAGTGAATGAAAAACAGTGGGCGATCTTGATGCCAATCCAGCAATCTTTGCAGGCATGCGGTTGGGTATGGATAGGAGCAGGTTTGGTTGTGACTTCTCTTTCACCACATTCAGATGGTGAGCGTTAGCAGGCTGATTAGAGAAATCACTTTCAGTAAGGCACTGGGTAGCTGTTCGCATCTTGTGCAATTGCTCCCCCAGTCAACAACTTAAGAGGAAGAAAATATTTTTAAAATCCTTGGATTTAATGTTGTAGAAACAAAAGCACGCAAGAACTGAGGTTTTGAAAACAATTATAAAACTCCATGTCCCAAAGCTCTTCAGTCAATGAAGTACTTTTGAAGAGTAGTCACTGTTGTAGTGGGGGGGGGGGGGGGGGGGGAAGTGACAGCCAATTTACGCACAGCATGATCCAGTAAGCAGCAGCAACAAATGAACAAGAGAACTGTTAGTTGAGGATCAATAGTTCCCAGAACACCAGGGAAAACTTTTTTTTTCTTTCTACGCATAATGCCATGGGTTCTTTGGACCGAGTGCCCCTCAGGCAGATGCCAATGTCCCATTTGAAAGATGGTACAGCACTCAGTAATGCATTGGCATGCTGACTTTGATTATGCAGTCTAGTCTCTGGAATGGAGCTTGAACCCACAGCCTCTGAGGCACGAATGCCACCAACTGAGCCAAGGCTAACACCTATGCAGATATTGAGATTCACTGGTGGATATTTCAAGGAATGGATTTTTGGGGACCTCTGGTCATTGATCTTTGCTTTGTTGCTGAAACCCTACTAATTGTAGACTAAGAATTCCTTGCTAGAGGCGGTTGTGAGTACATGAAACATGCCTTCCTGCAATTAACTTGCACTACATAAATCTGAGCATATTTCTCACTTGTTGGGGGGAATGTTTTCACTAGTAACTTTAACTCTTACCTTTTTTGGTGAATAATTTTGTAGCAATTAACTTTTTCTCCTGGGTATGTACCATCTCTTGAAACTTCAATCACCGACTATTTTTACTTTCCAAATGTCTACCGATCTACAGCAGAATTGGCTTAAGTACGTGATTAGTTAAGTTGGGCCATTCAAGTCTGTTACATTGATGTTTCCGTTAATGCTTTAGTCACTGATTTTAAATGTCCTTCTAACAAATAAAACCGCTCCTAGTTTTCAGTGCACATCTGCACAATTCAGATCAAGTTTCTGACCTGCATATTGGGCAGGGAGACATTTATTAAAAAAAGATTTTGAATAAATAGTGTAATATACTGTTTATACAAGATGCATGGTACTAGCCAAAACAAATGTTAAGTATTCTAGAAATTTAAATTTAAATCTCTGAAATGCCACGATGTCTTTTTTTTTAAATCGTATTCTTGGGAAATGCTTCGTCCTTAGTTGCTGAGGGATACCCTTCACAGCACGAGTCTTAGCGGGTTTACTTGCACAGCTTGCGTCCATATGAAACTAACTGCCCATTGGTGCTTGCGGTGATGGTAGGATTCGTGTTCTCCCCACAATAATTTAATGTTGCATTCCTCCTGTGAGGGAAAGCTTTGTTCAAAATACAATTTTCCTTGCCATCCAGAAGGTTAAATTCTCAATGCTAATGAATCGGATAGGCGGCGGACAAGAATTTGTTCCAACTTCTCCAGGATTTATTTAAAAAAAGACTTCACTGGTGAGAATGTGATGCCAGTATTTAAACACTAGTCAATTCAACAGGAAGAAAATATTTGGTGTACATTATTGGTGTCTCCCTTTTCTAATGTAACAAATGAAGGTGTCGCACTTTGGATGTTTTGATTCTGGATGTGCATGTAAAATTAGCTGTTTGTGCGCACAAGCAAATGACAATTTTGAAAAAGTGTTAAATGGAACAAGTGACGGTGTGAAATGATGCGGAAAAAAATGAATCACTGCAGCCATTTGTTAATTAGCTGCTCAAATCAATGCAATCTTCAATGCTGTTTCGCACTCCATTACTGTCCTCCCAGGTATTGTTGCTAACTGGAGAGCACGATTGACACCCTGGGAATCTTTTTGGTTATGCTCACAACTGCAGGTTCTTCAGTACCCGTCAGTATTCCTGATGAAAGAAAGCTGGCTCTTGAATACAATATTTAAAAATACTAGTTACACACGAGGACCAATTAATTCTAAAATATTCTACACTTGGTCCTCCCCCGTCCCATTTTGACCATTTTTAAAAAGAGCTTGGCTTTCAAATTTGGATTCATCTATTGGTCGCGTTTACAAGGTCTTACTGGCAACTTCTAACCCAAATTGTCCAGGTACAGAACATTCCTATATTTGCCGCAGTCTCTGAATAAACAATATTTCAATTTTAAATTTCAGCCCTCGTGGTTACCAAACAACTATTTTGATTTTAAAAATCATTTTAGCAGCTCCCTGCCCTGCCATTTTTTCTGTACATGTTCAATTAAGCCTCATGTTTCAACTGAAATGTGATAGCATGTTGTTGATGCTAAGCAAGCCTTATTGCCTTTGGCAATCAATAAATAAAAAGTTACATGGGAAGTAGCCTTTCTTTCAGTCTGCTACAATGAAATCTAGACAGATGAATCCTAAGGACTGAACACCACGACAGTACTGTTTTCCATAAGTAATATGCTTCACTATTTGTCTCCTGTGGTGAAAGCCCCTCTTCCATGTTGAGAAATCTACTGCCCGTGACACAGCAGTGCTCAAACTGGTGGGTTTAATGTTGCTATCACAGACGGCCTCCATTAGTTTATAAAGATTGCTGAAAATGTTATATCAAACAAAAAAAAAAAATCCTTGAGCTTTTTTGAAGAATTTTTGACTTTGTACACAGCTCAAAATTATGGTCCATTTCTGCAGTTACTTCCAATAACCAGTTGCACTAATGCTGGTCAATATTGAGCTTTGTTTCTAGGCCACTTTTCTGGGTGTTTTCTGTCTGTAATTTTCTGTGTGTGTGTGTCTCTGTCTCTGTCTGTCTCTTCTTCCTCCCACTTTTAAATTGTCCCTTGATCTCTAGCCATGCCCTTTTCCATCTCTTGTCTCTCTCTCTCTCTCTCTCTCTCTCTCTCTCTCTCTCTCTCTCTCTCTCTCCTGACCTCTACGTCAACTGGCCATTGTCTGTCTTTTGTTCCCATTATTCACATTGCAGCACCCATTTTATTTTGCATTGCCTTCAAACATTCATTCCTATGTTCAAACTATGGAATGACCGGAGTTCCAAATGTTAATTTGTGCCTTGCAATCTGGGCTTTGTAGTTAAAACCAGTTTTGTTTAATGTGCAATTTGTGAAATTATTGGCATTAATGGATGGTGAAAGGTGGTGAATAAGTTATATTACAAAATGAAGAATAAAGTTGAATTTTTTTTTTGATTGAGCCAAATTGGACAACTTTTGAGTTTGATTTTTAAAAAACTGGAAATCTGCAATATACTGCTAATTTGCTGTTAACTCACCAGCAGTTGAGAGAAATTGTTGGTTCTCATGTGTCTTTAACCAAAACATTTACTTTTTTGAATACTGATGGATATGCTGTGCATTTTCTATCTTTTGCTTCAATTGTTCCATGTTAATGTGCAGAGATGGATGCTTCTATTAGTAATGTTTATATGACCAATGGTTAGCATTTTGTGCTGGAGCCATAACACCAGAGGCAGATAGTCTTCACAAATTAAAAACCATGTATCTCCTTGCACATTTGTCCTCTGAATCTTCTGTTGGGCATTCCTCTCCCTCCCCATGGACCTAAACAAGGGCAGACATCTAGGTCACTTCCCACCTGTAGCATGTTGCATCCTACTGAAATTGAGGTAGGCAGGTTCTTCAACTAACCAATGTGGTTCAAGACCTGTAGGAAAATAGCTTACTCCTATGACCTTGCACTTAAGTTGAACCAGGAAACATTCTTCCCAATCTCATTCCTGGGTCATTGTCTGTAGATGCTCAACCCACATAGCTCATGCACCACCTGGAATGTGTTCCTCAAATAGGACCTCTGCCCTGCAGTGGTAGCACAACCAAAATCCAACTGGCACTAATCAAGCAGGCAAGCACAGCAGTATGCTGACTAAGTGGCAGCAGTTTGAGCAATCTACAGGGTCACCCATAACCTAAGGAAAGTGAAGCCCACACAGTAGCTCGTGGTACACGATTACATAAACAGAATACTGGGGAAAGATTTCCTGTCTGCACTTAATTGTTCCGATTGCACGTTCCCAGTGCAGAACCTTGCACAAATCAGGAAACTGGGTGTACACAGCCCATAATGATCCAAGCATTGAAATGAGTGGATGGAAAGTCATGGTTGCATGCATATGATTTCCCAATAGACTCCTAGTGGATGAGACATAGGAAATGGGAGCAGGAGTAGGCTCTGCCATTCAATAAGATCATGGCTGATCATCTATCTCAACACTTTCCTGCACCATTCCCATATCCCTTGATTCCCTTAATATTCAAAAAAACCTCTTCAGGCACCAATGGGCATTAAACCCATAATATTGGGTGTAAGAAACCAATGCCTTGCCACTTGTCCACTGTGCCATATAACCCATGCTTTGCATCTGGAACCTGTAATTGCTAATGTATTCTACTAGTTTATAATTTCATTAGACAGACAATTTGCATATAGAGTACAAAAAAAAACTTCCATTACAAATGTAGCCTATAATAAATGTGACAAATAATTGTAATAAACTTTATAGACAGACCCATGCTGACTGGCTAGTGATTGGGTGCTTGAAAAGGCTGAATGCTCATCTTACTGAAGTCTAACTCTCCTCTTGGCAAGAAATTACATGTAATATTCTTTACATTTGGTTGACATTTCCTCTGTTTTCAAAATTGTTGCTGGGAGATGTGCCAGTAATTTTCTTTTCAGCTTAGTTGAGAATGTACTTGCCTGCGAGTCTGAAGGGTTTATGTCCCACTCCAGAACCTGAGTGCGTAATCTAGGCTGAAACATCAGTGCACTAGTGAGGGAGTGCTGCTTTGTTGGGAGGTGACCTCTTGCATGAGCTGTTGAATCAAGGCCACATCAACCTGACCCAAGTGAATAAAATGATCCCATGGCAAATTTTGAAGAGGAGCAGGGCATTTCCTGGTGTCTAGAATAACTGGTCATTCCCTATTGTGGGACCTGTGGTACTTGCCTATATAACTGATTGCACTTCAAAAGTAATTCACTGGTTGTGAAGTGTTTTGAGATGTCTTCAAAGACATGGGCTCTACCAAATTGTGGCATGGGTGGCCGTTACAAGGTACAGATTCAAAAGCTTGCTCTTTTGAGAGGGGTTTAGAGCTTGTGCAGGCATTTGTTCTATCTAGTCATGATGCCTAACAGGGTTATTACTACATGGGACTCGACACTCCTTGATGTACAGCAAGTCTAATTTTCCTTTTACAATTGAAAGTTTCTAAATGATGGAGGGTTGGGGGTGCATCCAGATTGAACACAGGATAACATCTCCGACCCACAACACTAAGCATGTTTACTCTCCCCTTTTGTAGTAATGCAACTCAATGGTCCTTGCGAACCACATTTGTCAGATAACAGTGCAATTTTCAAAAACATGATTTCCTAAAAGAGTGACATTTTTCATAAAACTGTGAAGGCACAGGCTGCAGCAGTGTTCTGATTCAGTGATCCAAGGAGACCATCACTTCAGTCTATGCCGAAGCATGTTAATATCTTGCAACTGACCAGAACTAACAACACTGGGTGTTGACAAACAGTCTTGGTGCAGGGATGTTGAACTGAGTTCAAATTACATATGTAAGTTATAAACCTCTAGCCTTGTCTGGGATTTTTGACATGATGAGGGAGCTTCAAGCTAAAAAGGGAATAAACCACCTGATTCTACACAAGAATGAGCATGTCTGTGACTGCCTCTAATGGGCGAAGTATCTCTCGAGATTTTGATGGTATGCTGGAACAAGAAAGAGTGGAATAAAGTGACTTTAATCACCATTTGCAGTTGCCTCACTTGTAATATTAAACCACTAAGTGTCACAGGAAAATGCTAGTGTTCTTCTCAAAGGAAAATGTCAGTAATCATGCTGCTAGCCTTTTCTTTGCCGATCATACTGTTAAAGTGCATATACAAATGATTCTTTTCTTCGAGCTGCTCTAAATGGAGCCCAAAATTTGTGCTTTCCTGACGCTGAGTGCCATTTGTACAGAAGATGCATAAAGATTCTGGAAAAAGCAAAATCCAAATGAACTGGCCCGGATTGGCTTCCAACTATTCTCGCACCGCACATAATATAAGAAATAAGAGCAGGAGTACGCCATCTGGCCACTCGAGCCTGCTCTGCCATTCAACAAGATCATGGCTGATCTCATCTTGGCCTCAATTCCACTTTTCTGCCCTCTCCCCATAACTCTTGACTCCCTTATCCTTCAAAAATCTGTCTATCTCCATCTTAAATATATTCCACAGCTCTCTGGGTTAGAGAATTCCAAAGATTCATGAGAGAAGACATTCTTCCTCAGTTCTGTTTCAAATGGGCGACCCCTTATTCTGAGACTATGTCCCCTAGTTCTAGATTCCCTTAAGAGAGGAAACATCCTCTCTGCATCGACCCTGTCAAGCCCCCTCAGTATCTTATACGTTTCAAAAATATCCAACAACCAACTTTTGATGAGGTAACATCTTCTGCACGACTGCCAGCGAAATGAACATTGATTAGATTGCTCAACATTCTCCTTGATTTTTGGTTCAAATCAAAGCAGCCCACTTGACTCTCTCCAAATTGGCGCTGGAAGTGCAACATGAATTTTGTAGTAAACCTGTTTCTATAAAATTTTGCTTGTGCTCAAATGCAAGTTTTCCTATTCTAGCTTTGTTCTAAACAGTATCTGCAAGATGGCATGCAAGCTTTAAGAGCCTCTTTAATGGTTCAACCCTGAAAACTCTCATTTAATGACGCATTTGCCACTTACGTGACTGAAGACTTCCAATTTGCACCCGACTGTGGAAGAAATGCTGTTAGAGAAAAGTTCAGTGAACTCTAAGTAAACCTTTCCTTTCTGGGAAATAATTAAAAAATCCTTGAGGTTCTGCATTCAGTGTTTGAGAAGCAATATTGGACAAACAATAATTCCTTGCAGAAGCGGCACAAATACAAAAGATGTAAAAATGTGAATTAATTCACAGGCATCATACGAT
Source organism: Pristiophorus japonicus (assembly GCF_044704955.1). Taxonomy (NCBI): domain Eukaryota; kingdom Metazoa; phylum Chordata; class Chondrichthyes; family Pristiophoridae; genus Pristiophorus; species Pristiophorus japonicus. Next base: position 61,784,569 of record NC_091989.1, on the reverse strand, counting down.
CAATGATGTATCCATCACATACACCCCCAATAACCACCATATTCATAAGTGGTGGCGATCTTGCTGTAACGTGAAATCGAGGACTGGATCTGAATTTGTATAGGATATAGTTCGGGGGTGCTCTTGTCAATTCATACATCGTATAAATTTATAAAGACGCCATTCAGCCCATCGTGTCTGTACTGGCCGACAGAGAGCTCTTTGGTCCGTAACTGTGACGTTTAGGGAACTTCAAGTGCGTATCCTCATTTCCGTGTGTGCCAGACATTTAAGGAGATATTTCATAACTCGCAACAAAAATATATCCTAATGAGAAGGAAAGATGAAGAGAAGGGATAACCATCCATGGTTAACTAAGGAAATAAGGGAGAGTTATCAAATTGAAAATGAGGGCATACAATGTGGCCAAGACTAGTGGGAGGCCAGAGGATTGGGAAATTTTTAAAAGCCAGCAAAGAATGACTAAAATAAATGATAGTGAGGGAAGATAGATTATGAAAGTAAACGAGCAAAAATATAAAAACAGTAAGAGTTTCTACAGGTACATAAAAAGGAAAAGAGTGGCTAAAGTAAATGTTGGTCCACTAGAGGATGAGACTGGGGAATTAATAATGGAGAACAGGAAAATGGCAGAGATGTTGAACAAATATTTTGTATCGGTCTTCACGGTAGAAGACACTTAAAAACATCCCAATAGTGGATAATCAAGGGGCTATAGGGAGGGAGGAACTTAATACAATTGCTATCACTAATGAAGTAGTACTTGGTAAAATAATGGGACTAAAGACGGACAAGTCCCCTGGACCTGATGGCTTGCATCATAGGGTCTTAAAAGAAGTGGCTGCAGAGATAGTGGATGCATTGGCTGTAATCTACCAAAATTCCCTGGATTCTGGGGTGGTCCCAGCGGATTGGAAAACCGCAAATGTAACCCGCCCCTATTTTATTAAAAAAAAGGAGTCCGACAAAAAGCAGAAAACTATAGACCAGTTAGCCTAACATCTGTCGTTGGAAAAATGCTGGAGTCCATTATTAAGGAAGCAGTAGCGGGACATTTGGAAAAGCATGATTCAATCAAGCAGTCAGCGTGGTTTTATGAAAATAAAATCATTTTGACAAATTTGCTGGTGTTCTTTGAGGATGTAACGAGCTGGGTGGATAAGAGGGAACCAGTGGATGTGGTGTGTTTGGATTTCCAGAAGACATTCAATAAGGTGCCACATAAGAGGTTACTGTACAAGATAAAAGCCCACTGGGTTGGGGGTAATATATTAGCATGTATAGAGGATAGGCTAACTAACAGAAAACAGAGAGTCAGGATAAATGGGTCATTTTCCGGTTGGCAAACAGTAACTAGTGGGATTGGTGCTGGGGCCTCAACTATTTATAATCTCTATTAATGACTTGGATGAAGGGACCGAGTGTAATGTAGCCAAGTTCGCTGATGATACAAAGATGGGTGGGAAAGCAAATTGTGAGGAGGTCACAAATAATCTGCAAGGGGATATAGACAGGCTAAGTGAGTGGGCAAAAATTTGGCAGATGGAGTATAATGTGGGAAAATGTGAGGTTATCCACTTTGGCAGAAATAATAGAAAAGCAAATTATAATTTAAATGGAGCAAAATTGCAAAGTTCTGCAGTACAGAGAGATCTGGGAGTCCTTGCACATGAAACACAAAAAGTTAGTATACAGGTACAGCAAGTAATCAGGAAGGCAAATGGAATGTTGGTCTTTATTGCTAGGGGGATAGAGTATAAAAGCAGAGAAGTCCTGCTACAACTGTACAGGGTATTAGTGAGGCCACACCTAGAGTACTGTGTGCAGTTTTGATCTCTGCTGCATTGGAGGCTGTTCAGAGAAGGTTCACTAGGTTGATTCCGGAGATGAGGGGGTTGACTTATGAAGGTAGGTTGGGCCTATATTCACTGGAGTTCAGAAGAATGAGAGGTGATCTTATCGAAACATATAAGATAATGAGGGGGCTCGACAAGGTGGATGCAGAGAGGATATTTCCACTCCTAGGGGAAACTAAAACTAGGGGACATAGTCTCAGAATAAGGGGCCGCCCATTTAAAACTGAGATGAGAAGAAATTTCTTCTCCGGGTTGTAAATCAAGGAATTCTCTGCCCCGGAGAGCTGTGGAAGCTGAGTCATTGAATATAGTTACGGTGGAGATGAACAGATTTTTGAGCGATAAGGGAGTAAAGGGTTATGGGGAGTGGGAAGGGAATTGGAGCTGAGTCTATGATCAGATCAGCCATGATCTTATTGAATGATGGAGCAGGCTCGAGGGGCCAAGTGGCCTACTCCTGCTCCTATTTCTTATGTTCTTATCCAGGAACTTTTTAAATGTGATGATGGTTTCTGCCTCTACCACCCTTTCAGGAGTTCTAGACCCCCACCACTCTCTAGGTGAAAAGAGTTCTCCTCAACTCTCCTAATCCTTCTACCAATTACTTTTAATCTATGCCCTCTGGTAATTGACACCTCTGCGAAGGGAAATGGGTCCTTCCTATCCACTCAATCTAGGCTCCTCTTCAATTTATACACCTCAGACAAATCTCCCCATCTGCCTCCTCTGTTCCAAAGAAAACAACCCCAGCCTATCCAATCTCTCCTCATAGCTAAAACTCTCTCCAATCCTGGCAACATCCTCGTAAATCTCCTCTGTACCCTCTCTAGTGCAATCACATCTTTCCTGTAATGTGACCAGAACTGTACGCAGTACTCTAGCTGTGACCTAACTAGTGTTTTATACAGTTCAAGCATAACCCGCCCTGCTCTTGTATTCTATGTCTCGGTTAATAAAGGCAAGCCTTCCATGTGCCTCCTTAACCATCTTATCTACCTGTCCTACCTTCAGGGATCTGTGGACATGTACTCCAAGGTCCCTCTGTTCCTCCTATGGGATAGATTCACCAAAGATTCACCATCACAGAAGCCTGTGAAATAATTCACTTTTGTTACACCAAAATACATATTTTGGTTTTATTCCATGGTTTGCTGGCTGTTGCAATGGAAGGACACTTGATCTTCCCTGTGACCAGATTTAGGTGCGAGGAGCCCACGTGGAAGGGGGTGGGTAGGAATTGGAGTACAAGTCCACTCCTGCGGTGTATCTCCATAGCCAGATCAAGATTATGAAAAGATGCAGACAAAACCTGGAAGGGGAGAGAAAATGGGATTTTATATATACACGCACACACATAGAAGTCACCTTTATTGCTAACTTACTCCTTTTTTTAAAAAATTAAAGCCAATGTTCCAATTTAAATTGAAATAACCCTCTGTAAATGGGCCTTTTTTGCTTTCTAACAGGACTAATGCAGCAAATAGCTCCATGTGAGTAATTTGACTGCCAAACAAATTACTCCAAAGGCTTGGCCTGCACTCTGTTATACATTCCTTTTTTAATGTGACTTGATGTAGATAGAGTGGGGGCCTATCAGGTGTGAAAAGCCCTGCTGCTTCCGACTTGGAGTGGCCTCTAGGCAGTGATTTGGGGATGTCAATCCAGTCATGGTTGATTTCGACACTTAACGTGGTAAAGCAGGATTTCTCAACCCCTGATCAACTTCTCAATTAGTGAGCTGCCTTGTGTAACGGCCTTGTTCCTCAATCCCCGAGGGCTCCTTCAGGGGCCATTAAGGTGGGGGGGGGAAAAACTTGCGTGTGAGTTGCAGTACCATAGCGAAAGAAAGAGAGTTCCTGCACCCAGAGTAATCTTGTAAAGTGCACCCTCTGAGGGGCGATCACAGTACTTGTGCCCTGCTGTATGTTGCAGTTAAAGTTCCTCAGAGCAGCAATGTTCTATAGATCCTTGCACTCGACACCAGAAATAAAACCAAGCCATAGTTTGAGACAAGGAGAAATATTCCTAACTTGGTGGGTTACTACACCACAACTACATCGTCACTGCGGGGAGGTCTCGCTGCTGTACATGCAGACAGTGGTGCACATATCCAGCCTAACCTGGAGGAGGGAGTCTCTCTCCCCTTCATTGGCTAGGAAGCGCTTTGGGGCGTCTTGGGGTCAATGAAGGTCGCTAAATAAATACAGATTGCCTCAGAATCAGTTCCGGCTTTAAACTCACAGCTTGCACTATACAAGTCAGTGTGAAGCTGAAACTGCTTTGCACCAGATGCTAAGCTTGTGGTGCAACTGAAACTAACTCCTTGCATAAGCAACTCTACAATACTGACCCAAAAATGAAATATGTAATACTTGAAAATAATGTGCTGTACATAATTATAATTTGCAGAAAAATATTTTTACTTTCATGGCATTTAACAGTCTATTACTTGGAGATTGTTCATCTGAATCATCAATGATTGCTTTCACTTTTTAATACACTCCCATTATTCCACTAAGAGAGCTCTCCACTTTTCCCTCGCTGCAGGTTTCAATGCATTTTCTTGTTTAAATTGCACATTACTCTGCATCTCGCTCCATAAGCTCTGACCTGTAATGTGCATGTTCAGCCAATAAGACTGTTCTGGCCCAGAGTCACTCCTGCTGGGAGCGGATATCTGAAGCTCGTCCATGATTTTCTATCGGTGTGCTCCCAGTGAGTGAGGCTATGTGATGACTGTTGCCGAAAACACTTCTTTTCTAATCTACCACATCTTTCAAACAAAGTGATACATTTACTGGGGTATGGGCCCTTGGTGATTTTGGGGGTGCGGGGGGGAGGAGAATCTATGATGTATCGATCAAAGTTGAGATCTATATTTCTGAAGTAAAACATGGCAAACAACTGGATTTGATTTTTATTTCCCCTTTTGACAAAGAGACCAACAATATTGTGTTAATTGATAGGGAAGAACGATCTGGAAACAATGGACGAGGCACTGATGAGATGATACGAGTAAATTTTGTAATTGTCTGCTTTTAAAGTGGCGGGGGGGTAGGAGGAGCCTGTGATCCCTTAATATTAGTAAGAATTGGGGTATATAAAATATAACACTATCGTACATGAAGCATTAGAATAGAATTCCATCTGTTTAATTTTGTATAAAATGGCATGTTTTGTATAAAATGCACCAATTCAGTTCATAATGTAACCTCTCGTGCTCTACATTTTCTGTTAAAATACTTCAGCTAATCATGATGAATGTGAATTCACAAGCCACCACCCGAGTCTTTTCTTGCTACCCAGTGATGGCTATATGATCAATGTTAAGGCTACATCTGCAGATACACAAGAGTGACTTCCTTAGTCTCTTCCTACTTCTATTCCAATCCGCAATACTTGCATCTATCCTTTCCATCATTTCTAGTCCTATTCTTTTTATAAGTTCACTTTATCGCAATCCCTTTAATACCAAGTTCTGTTTTCTGTTTGTGTTAAGTATGATGAGGTCTGTATTGAATTGTCCTGAGACTTAATGGAAATAAAACTATCTTAATGGAATACGATTTGTGGTTTGTTTGTAATCCGCTAAAAATAATCTGGTCAGACAAGTCAGCATGACAAATTAGTGGAACATAGGAACAGGAGTAGACCATTCAGCCCCTTGAATCATTAGATCATGGCTGATCTGTGTTTCAACTCTATTTACCCGCATTTGCTCCATATCCCTTGATGCCCTTACCAAACACAAAAATCTATTGTTCTCAATGCAGTGTCAGCTGTGGCTCAGTGGGTAGCACTCTGAGTCAGAAGGTTGCGGGTTCAAGTCCTACTCCAGAGACTGGAGCAGAAAAATCTAGGCTGAAACTCCAATGCTGTGCTGAGGGAGTGCTGCACTATCGGAGGTGCCGTCTTTCGGATGAGATGTTAAACCGAGGCCCCATTTGCTCTCTCAGGTGGACGTAAAAGATCCCATGGCACTATTTCGAAGAAGAGCATGGGAGTTATCCCCGGTGTGCTGGCCAATATTTATCCCTCAATTAACATAACAGAAAAATAGATTATCAGGTCATTATCATATTGTTGTTTGTGGGAGCTTGCTGTTTGCAAATTGGCTGCCACGTTTCCTACATTACAACAGTGACTACATTCCAAAAGTACTTTATTGGCTGTAAAGCACTTTGAAACATCCGATGGTCATGAGAGGCACTATTTTTAAAAAAGCAAGTCTTTCTTTTGAAAGTTTCAGTTGACCCACAGCATTTTGAGATGCCACATTGTTTTTAATTAAATGTCATTCTGAGAGAATGGGTAATTACAAGACATTCACTTTTTGCTTCACTGTGTGGTTTCCTGCTGCAAGGGTAGTTCTAGTTTGGTCTTGGATTCAACTGAAGCAGATTCGGGAAAAAGTCAAATGGTGCACATTTTGGAATGTCTGCTCCATTGCATGGGCTAACCATATAGTCAACTATGAACCCACCAGCAGCAAATTGGTGTACAAAATGAGGTATAATTGTAAGCTAGCAAAAAATGGGTATAGTGTAGTTGGGGTGACATTGCCAATTTGCACAAGGATTGTTTTTTGTAAATTAATATACATTTATAAAGTGAAGACTGTATCCCAATGGTTGTTTTAGAATGTATTAATATAATCGATGGACAATCTCCTAGTTCTTTGGTTACTCTCTCTGTCCTTTATACTACCACTGCTGTGCTTGGAATTGAGGCATTTGAGGTGATTCAGCCATGTGGTGCTCCCAGTACACTGTGTTTACAAAAAGCATATTTCTTTGAGCACAAGACCTCAAGTGATTTCTCAAATTCCTTTCGAGTCCCACTGGGATTGGATAAGTTGTAATTTTATTTTGATATCTAAAAGGATTTCAAACACAAAATAAGGATCCAGCCCTAACTCGTGTATTGCAATTCCACTCATTTGCATTATATTGTTCTGTTATAATTGGAGCTTTCACCGAGTGTTCTTTGTAACATTTTCGCAGAGAAAATGATTTCTTTGTTTTAACTGCAAAAGCGTCAATCCATCTTCTGTGTGACCCATGTACTGAACGTGGACCCAGAGGTGCAAAGAAACCTCCATGTGTGACAGAAGATTCCCGAAGTTGTGAGCTCTACCAAGGAGGCTACAAAGGGAGCATGCAGCTGGTTTGATACCTCTGCACAAATGAAGAATGGAGATTTTGCCTGACAGACAAAAAAAGCCACAGGGTAATGAAAAGAAACCATTTAGTGAAACTATCCAAGATCACGAGTAAATGAAAATCAGCTTGAAAGCACATCTAGCATCATTGGCTTCAATTTAGTATATTAAAATAAAACAAATGTGCTGTAAAACCTTTATTTTTTGCTCAGTGGTAACACTCTTGCCTCTGAATCAGAAGCTTCTGTGTATAATCTCACTCCAGAGACTGAAGCACATTATCTAGGTTGACACTCCAGTGCAGTACTGAGGGAGCGCTGCACTGTCTGAGGTGTCGTATTTTGAATGAGATGTTGAACTGAGGCTCCCGTCTGCCCTCTCGGGTGGATGTAAATGATCCCATGGCACTATTTTGAAGAGCGGGAGAGTTATCCCCAGTGTCCTGGCCAATGTTTCAGTTAGCAACACTACTTTATTTATTTAAAAAAAAATTAAAAATAATTTATCCAGTCATTATCATATTTACTGTTTGTGAGACCTGGCTATGTGCAAATTGGCTGCTGCGTTTCCTACATTACAAGTGATTGAAATGCTTTTGAAGTGCATTGGTTATAAAGTGCTTTGGGATGTCTTGAGATCATGAAAGGCACTGTATAAATGCAAATCTTTAAAGTTAAGTAGTTGTATGCACTAGACAACTAGCAAAGAAATGATTGAAGAATGGAATAAAAGTAATTTTTTCTTCATGTAATTGGATTCATATTTCCTAGTCACAGTGTTTCTAGAGGACTGGCTGCTTTCCATTGGGAGAATGCAGAGCTTGTCCTTGATGAACTGGCCCATTTGGCACAGTGAAGCTGGGTGCAACTTCTGTCAATCCCATTGACTGACAGTCTGAGGATTCAAAGAAAGACTTGTACTTATATATGGCATTTCATGACCTCAGGCTGTTCCAAAGTGTTTTGGAGCCTATCAAGTACATTTTGAAATGTCGTCATGGTTGTAATTTAGGAAACGGCGCAGCCAATTTTCAAACAGCAAGCTCTCACCAACAGCAATGAAATAAATGACCAGCTTATCTGTTTTAGGTGTTGGTTGAGGGCTAAGTGTTGGCCAAGTTAGCGGGAGGAATTCCCCAGCACTTTTCAAATTTGTATCATGGGTTTTTTACACCCACCCGAGAGGGCAGATGGGGCCTCCTTTTAATGTTTCATCCAAAACATACCACATGCAACAGTGCAGCGGAGGCCCCCTTAGTCTTGCACTGAAGTGGCAGCCTAGATTATGTGCTCTCGCCTCTGGAGTGGTGCTTGAACCTACAACCTTCTGACTCTGAGGAGAGAATATTACCAAATGAGTCGAGACTGATGCCTTTCAAAGCTGCTCAGAATGGCAAAATACCAGTGTTGCAAGGAAGGAAGGCTGTTGGTTTCTGACGAGTGCAAGGAGTAGATCACCTCAATCTGCTGGAGCTAACCATTCCTAGCTTAATTGTCTAATCCCATTGTGCATCTGGGTGATGCCACATTTGACAGTGGCACTGATGTGCAAACCAGAAATAGTACTAGCAGGATCCTGCCAAAGGTATGAAGTCCTCCTGTGGCTTTATGGAAGGTCTTGGGGCCTGCTCTGTGCCTCCCATCTCCAGACACCTCATCATTCGTCATCATCTTTGCTGTGATGGTGATAGGTTCTTGGAGCAATTCCAAAGTAGGTGTGGAAGAATTGCCTTGGAGACATGAAGGAATATTTTCATTAACTGGCCTGTGCATGTATTGCAGATAACTGTTTCAGAAGATGGATAGCCAATGATATTTATTTCAAGCGCAAACCGTTCTTCGATACAGGATGTTATACATGAGTATTTGTGAGATTTTATTGCTGAACCTATAATAGATGTTATGAACTTTGCCTGATTTTAATTTTAGTTGAATCATTTTTAACATATTAGAGGTCCTGTCATTAAAGCATAGTGAAACAGAGGTTACCGCATTGTCAGGGTTTGCTGGGGTATATAAGGGAAAGAGGGGCGAGTGTCTCCAAGTATTTATTTATTTTTAAATTAGAACAAGGTTTGTGAAGGATCTTCCCCAAGAGACTGTCAAATAACAGGTACATTTTCTGAGACTGCACTCCTGATGTAGATTGGAGAATCTGGTGGGGGCCAGTGTACTTCAAATTGTCGTACCCCTGATTTGCCAGTCATTAATTTTGATGACCAAAAAGTTGTGAGCATTTGCTGTTTGTTACATTGTTTGCCTGCTTGTGATTTTGGATGATTTCAATCATCGCATGTGGCATAAATTTGCATATAGACGATGATATTGACCAAAATGTGACGACCTAAGTAAGATGGACAAAATATGCTCGATGCAATGTGTTTTTGATACGTGAATATTTCTCAAGACATTGATTATCGTAAGTCAGAGGATCTAACGCAATGGTAGGAGTGTTAGACCATCGAAATGTAGTTTTAGTCAGCACGGTTTAAAATGCCAATGTTCTACCTGTCAACCCGCCGAAGTGAAGAACGTTTCCAGCTGTTTGTTGTAACAGCTGTTCGTGCAGTTGGTACACACTCTGATACCGACAAGTTATTCCACATTTAATTCCAAACCGTGCAGACGTAATAGCCAGCAATAGTAACTGGCTGAGACGTTCTTTAGTCTTGAGCAAGATGAGAGCTGAACATGGGTATTTTTAAATCTTTTTCTGATTAAAATTGGGTTTGTCTCTAAGCTACTTTTTGCTTTCCTTTTTGTTCAATTTTCTCAATTGCCTTCTCTCCTACATGTGTCTCAACAGCCCCTGTCCTGCCTCCTGTATATCTTTTTATTACGTTTAGGCTTCATATGTTCTGTGCCTCAGTTTCTCCCTTCTCTCTCTACTGTGTATGTCTGTCTCTGCAGTTATCCATCATACTGATGCATGCAGTTCTCCAGCACTTATTGAACCTGATTGTAGCATGCTGGGAGTTGCAATTGTCTCTTTACTGCGAGTGCTAGGCCTGGGAACTTGCATGAACTCAAGGCACAGACTTGTCTCATAGGCACAGGCCTCTGGAAACCTTGTTACAGGCATTAAAAACACAGAAAATGTTACTCTTTAGATCAGCTTAACCATTTCCTTATCATCTTTGTAACTGTCGCAGCTTTATTTCAAATTATAAATATTCAACTTTGTGTTGAGACCAAGATGGTGGCACATAATCTGGTCTGACACTATAATGTAATTCCTGAGGAATGAGCTGTACTTTTGTTCCAGGAGCTACTTTTACTGCTAGACTTCACAAACTGCTTGTTCATTCTGCTGATCTATTCCTTAATGTTTCCTAACTCGTTTTCATTTTTGTGTTTCCATCTTGGTGGGTTATTTTGCAAACCTCTTTTTGATTTATTGCTGTTTTTGAACGATATTTGAACCAACCAAGTGTAATGCACAGATTTACATATAGACAGGAAGTGTAGTGTACATCATGTGTGTGAGATGGTTTACATTCTCCCGATCGCCATCCATCTCCAGAATCGGGCTTTGTTTGATTCACTCATGCAGAGTATTGAAAGCTTCAGTACGTTTCTGGTCATGGAAGGATCTTTGTGGAAGTGGGGAATTTGCACATAACTGTGTCAATGAAGAATTTAAAAAAACCTGTTTTGCATCAACCTGCAGGTACATTAAATCAAGGAGCTTGGCTCACTTGGTAACACTGTCAGAAATTTACAGATTTAAGACCCACTCCAGTAGTTCAGTGCATAATCCAAGATGATGCTCTAGTGTGATAGTGAGTAAGTACTGCATTGTCGGAGGTGCCATCTTTCATGAGATGTTAAACCAAGGCTCCATCTTCCTGTTCAGGTGGGTGTAAAAGATCCCATGGCACTATTTGAAGAACAGGGATGTCTGCTGTTCTGGCTGATCTTCTCCCTCAACCAAAAATAGATTAACAGGACATTTGGGTGATATTTGTGGGATTTTGCCTGTACTGCATCTCAAAGACCGCAATTGAGTGTGAACCATTGAGATGTAAGGCATATATAAATTTCTTACTTCCAAACTTCAGACAATGATATTTAATGTTTAATGATCCTTTGTAAACAATATACTTGCGTCCAGGAAAAGCAGGTTTAAATGTGACTTATCACTTCACTAAAACAAGCAATTCAGTTTCACTCTTGTATGGGGACTGATTTTTCATCTCCGGTGTAAATCACTTCTGAATGGTTGCAGACTGGACTGGTGCACAGTGCACCAGAGTCATGTTTTTTTTTAAACAATCTGTTTTAAATAAATAACTCTTCTCTAGGATAACCCCAGATTGTCATTAAAGTTCCAGCGACAGATTTGGATCTGTTTTGGGAGGTAGTCTAGTGGAGGCAACAGAACATTTGCATTAATATTTGAAGGTGTAGGAGATATGGCAGAATAGGGGACCAAAATCCTTGC